>NW_016158250.1:0-37422 GCF_001687245.7 Rhagoletis zephyria | reverse complement strand
AAACAGACAGCTGCTTGCAGAGGAGCCCTCGCCTAGGCACGTCAGGAGGCATCTATACGAACTGACAGACGAAGTGCAGAGGTTCATAAAACAGCCTCTGGACCCGTCAGCATACCGACTAGCCCTGAACGGCATTCACAGGGAGTCAGTCTCGAGTTATGTAGACTCTAGAGACCTGTGAATGCCGTTCTAGGCACACAACCACCGGACATAGACGAGACGGAGCTTCATCTGTCTCGGGAGACAAGAACCACAATAGCCCAACTTCGCTCTGGCTACTCCAGCAGGTTAAACTCACACCTGAGCAGACTGAATGCGGATATGCCAAATGAGTGTCCGGCATGTGGAGAGACCCCTCATGACTCGAAACATCTCTTCGCATGCCCGGAAAACCCGACAGCCCTAACGATCTGGGCGGAGTTGTTGTAGCGGCTAGAACAACAACGGGAAATCTGTCAAATGCTTTAATTGCTCAAAATTAGGTCACTACTCTACAAATTGTCCTGAGCCCCAACGCAAAGAAAGATGCTCAATATGTAATCGTACAACACACAAAACTATAGAGTGTCCTAATAAAAAAAACCGATCCCAAAAATAATGAGACTATTCGTAAAATCGATGATCGCGATACAAATAAAAGTATGACAAAAGATGTTAAAATCAACAATCGGTCAACGCGTTCTTTTGTTGATCCCGGGAGTGCACGTACTCATCCGAAAGACATTTGCAGAAGGGATAAGTAACCTGAAAGAATGCTCCGTGAAGCTGAACGGTTTCACTGGGGGCGAATACTTACGCACGTCCAAGCTAAACGGTACTTTGTGTATCGATGGACATGAATTCGACATTGACTTATTAATAGTAGATGATGATGAAATACCAGAAAATCCATTGCTAGGTAGTGACATCCTATGGCGCGATGGCAAACGTCTGATTATTGAGGGCGATAAATGTCATATTGAAGAGCAGCCTAATATTATAAATGGGTCCTCTTCCGAGAAAGGAAAATTAAAAACGCTTTAACAAAACATCGACAGATTTCGCCGAAAATGTTTCCGGTTTAGGTAAATGCGGAATAAGCAAGATGTAAATACAACTGACGACAGACGTCCCAATTCGCATGAAGCCTTATCGAATTGCTTTCTCCAGACGTCAAATTGTGTCCAATATCGTATCAGAATTACTCAGAAACGATATAATTCCTCACTCGGACTCGCCTTTTGCCTCACCAATCGTTTTGGTCGAGAAAAAGAATGGAGAACACCGTCTCTGCGTTGACTACCGTAGTCTTAACAAAATAACTATTAAGAATCGGTATTCTATGCCAATAATGGAAGAGCAGTTTGCTCAGCTCACGGAAAATAAACACTTCACTACGTTGGACCTCCGAATGGGGTACCACCAAATAGAAATCGACGAGAAATCAAAGCAGTATACCGCATTTGTTACGACCGATGGTCATTATGAATACAATCGTATGCCATTTGGGCTTGTCAGCGCCCCCGCTGTTTTCCAAGACGTCATGAACAAAGTTGCCTCGAAAATGGATCCAGGCGAAGTTTTGGTATATCTTGATGACGTCATCATACCAAGCAAAACCATCGACGACGGTATAGAAAGACTTGAAAAATTCCTACGACTCCTACAAGATAGCAAATTGACACTTCGTTTATCCAAATGTAAGTTTTTGGCTCAGGAATTGGTGTACCTAGGCCACAATATAAATGAACACGAGATCACACCTAGTGATCAAAAGGTTGCTGCTATAAAGAATTTTCCGCCTCCTGCTTTCTCCAGACGTCAAATTGTGTCCAATATCGTATCAGAATTACTCAGAAACGATATAATTCCTCACTCGGACTCGCCTTATGCCTCACCAATCGTTTTGGTCGAGAAAAAGAATGGAGAACACCGTCTCTGCGTTGACTACCGTAGTCTTAACAAAATAACTATTAAGAATCGGTATTCTATGCCAATAATGGAAGANCATCAACTCTCAGAAAAATTCAACATCGGGATTTTCCCCCAATGAGCTTGTATTCGATTTTAAGCTCCGGGACGTCACTAAAAATCGACTTTTAGCTGCTCTACATACTGGGGAAAACGATCCAGAGAATTCAGTCACCATTGCCAAAAAACGCGAAGAAGCAGTAAAAAATATAGCCGCCGAAAGAAAAAAATGGAAAAGCGATTTGATAAACGTCACAGTAGCCCAACAATCTACAAAGAAGATGATTTCGTTGTTATCGAGAATGAGCCGACATCTACTGGCGAATCTCGAATGCTTCAGCCAAAATACCGAGGTCCTTACGCTATTACCAAAGTGTTAGGGAAAGACAGATATCAAATAGAAGACATCCCTGGTATGCAGATCACATCTAAAAGGTATAGTTCTCAGACAAACTTAAGCCGTGGTGCCGTTGTTGCCCTGACCTTGATGATTTCGAAATCGAGGACGATTCTGGTCAGGAAAAACCGAGCTATAAGGTGTAGACTCCGAGTTATGTGTCATTTTAAATACTCTGTACCTTTTAATACAACCATTCCACTGTAAAATAGCATTAAAAAGAAGACGAAGAATCAGTTCTAAAAGAACGGCAGTTGAAGTTGTACTGAAAGTGAGACAGGTCGGAAAATTTGCTTGACGATTAGTTGAATGTCATTAAAACTAATTTAATAATTAATAATTAAGTGTTTTGTTTTGGAATTTGTGACACCAGTGCGTGCTATACGGTCAGGCGATGTTGAGCTCGAAATATTTAAAGTTTACATACCCCCTGTCACTAGCTGCCCGCCAGGATATCACCCTGACATAGGTGCGCTCCGCAGAGGTGAAAACCGTATGGTAGTAGGTGACTTTAATGCGCACCACGATCTTTGGCACTCAAGCCTGTCAAATGATCGTAGGGGAATACATCTGGCTGAGCAGATAGACGATTCGACATTCTGCACAATGAACGACGACCCACCCATCAGTATTATGGGCAGCTGCTGCAGCTCGCCAGACATAACAATAGTCAGCGCTGGTATGATAAACAGCGTATCATGGCGACCTATGCTGACTTTGGCATCAAACCATCTGTCCATAGTCATCTCGATCGTTAACCAACTGACTTTGCTACCGCGGAACGCCGGACCTATATCAACTTTACTAAAGCTGATTGGAAAGGCTTCGCGGAATTTACTGAGAGCACATTCGCTGCGCTACCCACACCAACCAACGTCCACCTTGGTGAACGTAAGTTCCGCAGGGTTGTCACTGCTGCTACAGCTCGCTTCGTACCGGCAGGATGCATTACGGACCCAAATTTCCCCGTTGAAGCCGGAAATCTCCGTATCAGGGCAGGGATCTCAACGCGGAGATTCGGCAACTAGTGAACGTACATAAGCGGAAGAAGTGGGAAGAGCATCTGAACTTGTAACTTCACCTTCGGTGTGAGTAAGTTTTGATCAACCGTGAGGTTACTGTCCAATCTGACGTAGCACGACGACAGGCTCGAAATTTATTTCGGCGACCATGTTTCGTTGGCTATTTTAGCCGGCAGTTCATACTGCATCCTCTTGTGGACAAAGCCAAGCTTCAAGTGACCAGAAGGCTGCACTAACTGCCATCAACCTGTGCTCTTTTGCTTTCACTATCGGTGTAGTTCAGGTGGACATTGGAAAGGCGAAATCCTCCAAAGCAATGGGTCCCGACGGAATATGTATGTTGATGCTGAAAAATTTGAGTCCTACGGGAGTAGCGTACCTAAGGGAGGCTCAAACGGTGGTCGGCGAATTATCTGAGTGGTAATGTTTAAGACAAATCGAGCAAACTTAGGAAAATAAAACAGGGGGTTCCACAGGGTGGTGTCCTTTCCCCCGCTACTGTTCAACTTTTATATTTCAAAGCTCCCTCAACCATCAGAGGGAGTCTCTATTGTCTCCTACGCCGACGATTGTTCGATCATGGCGACTGGGAATGGAATTGATGACCTGTGTTCGAAAGTAAACGGGTACCTCTCCGATCTTTCTCGTTTCTTCACTGCAAATTGTCTAGCCCTCTCCCCTACGAAATCCTCTGTGACTTTGTTCACCACCTGGACGAAGGAGGTCAGGCTACCGCTGGGAATTCACGCCGATGATACACCAATTCCGACGGTGAATAACCCCAAAAGACTCGAAGGAGTAACATTCGACAGTCTGCTGTCCTTCTCTGCGCACGCAACCACTATTGTCAACAAAGTACAGAGCCGCAACAAGGTCCTCAAGTCGCTAGCCGGCAGTACCTGAGGCAAAGACAAAGAAACGTTGCTGGCGACATACAAGGCAATAGGCCGGCCGGTTTTAAACTACGCAGCACCAGTGTGGTCGCCGGGGACTAGTAGGACGCAGTGGATGAAGCTACAGACAGCACAGAACACCGCACTCAGGACAGCGACTGGATGCCTTCTGATGTCGCCAGAATAGCACCTCCATGACGAGGCGAAAATGCTCCCAATTAAGGAGCATAACATAATGCTCTGCAAGCAGCTTCTGGTTGGGAGGCGCAGATGTGGCCACCCAAACAGACAGCTGCTTGCAGAGGAGCCCTCGCCTAGGCACGTCAGGAGGCATCTATACGAACTGACGGACGGCTACAACAACCCCGCCCAGATCGGTTAATAGCTCAGTCGTTGTCGTCAAGCTTCACTAACGGAAGCCCCAGGAAGCGTGCAGCCTCAATGGAGTCGGTCCACAGGGACAAAGGCGTTAGTGGAGTGTCTCTCCTCATTCCGGACACTCATTGGGCACATTACGTCTAATCTGTTGAGGTATGTGTTTAACCTGCTGCAGTAGCCAGAGCGAAGTTGGGCTATTGTAGTTCTGGTCTCCCGAGGCAGATGAAGCTCCGTCTCGTCGATGTCCGGTGGTTGTGTGCCTAGAACGGCATTCACAGGCCTGGAGTCTACATAACTCGAGAGTGACCCTGTGAATGCCGTTCAGGGCCTGTCGATATACTGACGGGTCCAGAGGCTGCTTAATGAACCTCTGGACATCATCCGTTAGTTCGTAGAGATGCCTCCTGACGTGCCTAGGCGAGGGCCCATCTGCAAGCAATTGTCTATTTGGGTGACGACGTCTGTGGCTCCCAGCCAGAAACTGCTTGCAGAGCTTTGTGTTATGCTCTTTAACAGGGGGCATTTAAGCCTCGTCGTGTAGGTGGTATTCTGTCGACATCAGAAGGCATCCAGTCGCTGTCCTTAGTGCAGTGTTTTGTGTCGTCTGTTGCTTCATCCACCGCGTCCTATAGTCCCCGGCGACCACATTAGTGCTGCGTAATTGAAAACCGGCCGGCATATTGCCTTGTATGTTTCCAGCAACGTTTCTTTGTCTTTGCCCCAAGACTGCTGGCTTGAGGACCTTGTTGGGGCTCTGTACTTTGTTGACAATAGCGGTTGCGTGCGCAGAGAAAGAAAGCAGACTTTTGAAGGTTACTCCGAGTATTTTGGGGTTATTCACCGTCGGAATTGGTGTATCATCGACGTGACGGTGGCCTGACCTCCTTCGTCCAGGGGGTGAACAAGGGTGCAGAGGATTTTGTAGGGGAGAGGGTTAGGCTCCTAGCAGTGAAGAAGCGAGAAAGCTCTGAGAGATACCCGTTTACTTTCGAACAAGAGTCATCAATTCCATTGCCAGACGCCATTATCGAACATTGAAAATGAAATGTACAGGTTAAACAGTAATGGGGAAAGGACACCACCCTGTGGAACCCCCTGTTTTTTTTCTGAGTTTGCTCGGTTTGTCTCTAAACATTACCGACGAGTGTCGACCACTCAGACAATTTGCCGACCACCGTTTGAGCCTCTGTGGGAGAGAGGTAGATTATATATCTTCTAGTAGCGTGGAGCGGCTGACGGTGTCAAACGCCTTTTGACAGGTCCAACGCCACTAGAATAGTTGCGGTTAAGGCCACGTGTTATCTAAATGTTTATGGCGTTAAGTGATGTTGTTGTACTGTGGAATTTACGGAAACCATGCTGATGCTTCGCTGGGGTCGGGTGGTGCGTGAAATACTGGATTACAAAGGCCTCTAGTGTCTTCGCTACCGGGGAAAGGAGTGTTATCGGACGACAAGACTCCTTTGTTGGCTGGTTTCCCCGGTTTGAGCAGTTGGACCATTCTCCCCATCTTCCAGATATCTGGAATAATAAGAGTGGCCATTCACAGATTGAGGACCTCCGTTAGGTACGCTACTCTCGAATGACCCACAGGATTTTTCAGCATCAACATGCAAATTCCGTCAGGCCCCATGTCTTTCGCCTTCCCCCATGGCTACCCGAGCTTCACCACTAGTGAAAGCAAGGGGGGCACAGTTTGTTGGAAGTTTGTGCAGCCTTCTGGTCACTCGACGCTTGGCTTTGTTCACCGGAGGATGCAGTATGAATTGCCGGCTAAAATAGCTCGCGCATCGCTCCGGGTCCGACGAAGCATGGCCGCCGAAAGATATTTCGACCCTGTCGTCGTGCTTCGTCGGATTCGACAGTGACCTCACGGTTGACCAAAGCTTACTCACACCAGAGGCGAAGTTACAAGTCTTCAGATGCTCTTCCCACTTTTTCCGCGTATGTATGTTCACAAGCTGCCGAATCTCCGCGTTGAGATCCCTGATGCGGGGATTTCCGGGATCGGCTTCACGAAGGTTGCCCCGCTCATTGGCTAGAACAGTCGCTTCAGCAGGGAAGTTTGGACGGGGTCCGTTGTTGTTGTTGTAGCGGGTACAACTACCCCGCCCAGATCGGTTAGTCCCTCAATCGTTGTCGTCAAGCTCCACCAACGGCAGCCCTTGTTAGGGGTGTTAGTGTGGTGGGGTTTAGAGGGTATACGAAGAAATGCTGTGAGTCATGGGACGACTCTCCGCATGACGGGCATTCGCTAGGAATATCTTTGTTCAATCTGCTCAGGTATGAGTACAACCTGCTGCAGTAACCAGAGCGCAGTTGGGCTATTGTGATCCGAGTCTCCCGAGGCAGACGAAGTTCTGTCTCGTCCACGTCTGGTGGTTGTGTGCCCAGAACGGCATTCACAGTTCGTGAGTCTACATAACTCGAGACTGCCCCTCTGTGAATGCCGTTCAAGGCCTGTCGATAAGCTGTCGGGTCCAGAGGTTGTTTGATGAACCTCTGGACTACGTCCGTCAGTTCTTAGAGATGCCTCCTGACGTGCCTGGGCGAAGGCTCTTCTGCAAGCAGATGCCTATTTGGGTGACCACATCTGTGGTGCCAGGGGTGCTTTAGGTTTACGCCACGAGTTATCTGGGTATTTATGGCGTTAAGTGCTGTTGTTGTCCTGTGCACTTGACGGAACCCATGCTTCGCTGGGGTCAGGTGGTTTGAAAAATACGGGAGTAGCAAGGCCTCTAGTGTCTTCGCTACCGGGGAAAGGAGGGTTATCGGACGATAGGACTCTCCTTTGTTGGCTGGTTTCCCCGGTTTGAGCAGTGGGACCACTCTCCCCATCTTCCAGATGTCTGGAATGACGAGAGTGGCCATTGACAAGTTGAGGACCTCCGTTAGGTGCGCTACTCCGTAGGACCCAAATTTTTCAGCATGCATATTCCGTCGGGTTCAATGGCTTTGGAGGCTTTCGCCTTCCCGATGGCTACCCTTACCTCACCGCTGGTAAATAAGAGGTGCACTTGGTTTTGGAAGTTTGTGCAGTCTTCTGGTCACTCGACGTTTGGCTTTATCCACCGGGGGATGCAAGATAAACTGCCGGCTAAAATACCTCGCGCATCGCTCGGGGTTCAACTCTGTCGTCACGCTTCGTCGGGTCGGACAATGACCTCACGGTTACCAAAGCTTACTTACACCAGAGGCAAAGTTGCAGGTCTTCAGATGCTCTTCTCATTTCTTCCGCTTATGTACGTTCACAAGTTGCCGAATCGGAGTTGAGATCCCTAATACGGGGATTTCCGGGATCGGCCTGACGAAGGTTGTCGCGCTCATCGGCTAGGACAGGCGCTTCTGCAGGAAAATTCGGACGAGGGTCCGAGATACTTCCCGCTGGGACGAAGCGGGCTGCAGCGGCAGTGACAACCCTGCGGAATTTAGGTTCACCTACGTGAACGTCAGTTGGTATGGGTAGTGCAGCGAAGGCGCTTGCAGTAACATCCGCGAAGCCTTTCCAATCAGCTTTAGAAAAGGTGACATAGGTCCAGTGCTCCGCGGAAGCAAATTCGGCTGGTTTATCAGTCGAGATGATTATGGGCAGATGGTCAGATGCTAAAGTCAGCATAGGTCGCCATGATACGCTGTTTTCACCTCTGAGGAGCGCACCTATTTCAGGGTGATATCCTGCCGGGCAGCTGGTGGCAGGGGGTATATATATGTTAAATATTTCGAGCTCGACATCGCGTGACCGGATAGCAATTCCCTGACATTCTAGGATGGTATCCCTGCGGTCGATGTCTGCTTCGATAAGACGATACTACACGGTGTGGTGCGTGATGAACGCTAGGCCTCCACCATTATCTCGCTCGCGATCTCGACGGTGCACTTTGTATCCGGCGCAATTCAACAGTGATTCGAGATGACTATGGGCAGATGGTCTGATGCCAAGGTCAGCATATGTTGCTATGATACGCTGTTAATCAGACCAGCGCTGACTATTGTTATGTCTGGCGAGCTGCAGCAGCTGCCCATAATCCTGGTGGGTGGGTCGTCGTTCATTGTGCAGAATATCGAATCGTGTATCTGCTCAGCCAAGTCTGTTCCCCTACGATCGTTTGACAGCTTTAGTGGTGCCCATTAAAGTCACCTACTACCATACGGTTTTCACCTCTGAGGAGCGCACCTTTATAAGGGTGATATCCTGTTGGGAAGAAAGTGACAGGGTGTATGTAAACGTTGAATTTTTCGAGCTCAACATCGCCTGACCGGATAGTAATGCCCTGACATTCTAGAGTGGTATCCCTGGGGTCGATGTCTGCTTCTATAAGACGATACTGCATGGTGTGGTGCGTGATTAACGCTAAGCCACCACCATTATCTCGCTCGCGTTCTCGACGGTGTTGAATTGCTGTGCAATTTCGTCTCTTGGACCGGAGCTATCAATATACCATGCCTTCCCATGAAGACGGTTATCTCCTGTGTGGCCTTGCCGCTATTGGCTGTGTGCGCTGCTGTTTAGGTTGCCGCCCCGTGGTGGTACACGGACCCTCGAAGTTCCTCGTCCAATCTCGCGTGGTGCGCAGACCTGAACATGCCTTAAAGCGGCACCAGCCAAGGCAGGTGTTGCACTTGACTGATGTAACGTTACGGAATATCCTGGTCTGACATACCGTGCAGATTGTAGGAGGAACCAGGAGTTGTTGGCGGCGGCGTGTGGGTGGTGGTGCAGTTGTGTCTGTTGTGTGGTCTATTGTGTTGTTCTGTTGTGGTGTTTATGTTGAGCTGCTCAGGTGGACTGGGGTTAGCCGTGAAGGCTGCAGGGGGCCACAAATGATGTGGTCAGTGCCGATGGGACCGTAGTCCTGAGCAGACTCTGAGGTGACTCCACCCGCCGCAAGCATTCCACTTGACTGAGGTGGAGTTGTGGTGTAGTCGGCCCTGGCTTAGGTTTCCAACCCTGGGTTTGACTCGTTGCCAGCCCTGAGCAGCAGAATACGTAGCAAATGTTTCCCTATGGACGAACAACTTCTGAGATACTTCGCCGACCTAAACGGGGTTAGATCTCCGAAACAACAGCCCTTGGTCGGTTAAAACCCGAGTCATTCCAGTACGTAGAACGAGCTGCCGTCGGAATGTAGCTCATTCGTTCGCTCCATTCGCGTCAAACCAGAAAGATATCCAATAATTCGCGTTTAATGTAAAGTTTAATATTAATTTAGCTTACCTAGCGCCCTCCGTTAGGCGCGTGGACTACATATGTAATCCACACATCTTTTAGCAGGGACCAATTAAAACTTGGGTTGAGGATGACATTGCCCGCTTGAATAGCTGTCGATGATATACAAAAGTACTCACTTAGTATAAAATTGAGGGGCTAGGCCCACATTTACCACTTTTAGCCACAGTTGAATACGAGTGGACTACAATTGTAATCCACGCACCTAATTGCGTAACATTTTTTGCCAACTGCTCAATTTGGAAGTTTGTCTGTTTGAACACGGAGATAAGTTTTATAATTCCAAAAAACAAATCTTAATTCCATAAAAAAATGTAACATTGTTCATTTTAAATTAGCATTGAATTTTATAACTCTTTTGTAGTGCAAATTCAAACGATTTCAGGTCTATACCTTTCAGTGTTTCCATAAATTATCATTGACTTTTGGTTTTGTATTTGGCTATTTTGGCATATCTAAGAATTTAACTTTGTTTTATAAGCAATATTAAGGCTATTCACTGTGTACAACAAGTATTTCACTATAGAGAATTATATGTTGTTTTACACGGAAATTGAAATGTCTGATGCAAAAAAGATACCTTTGGAAACAGAGGAAAGTTCTATGGATGAAGAAGGTGAAGATAAGCTTAATTTTTTATAATTTGGAACACCGAAGGCCGCCTACGCAGAAAGGAATTGTACGCAAAAATACATTTGTTAAAAAGAACATTTTTTGTTTTTATAAAAACTTTTTTTTTCTATTTTCAATTAACTTTTTTATTTGAGCCTCGAGGACGGCATCTACTTGGTATAGAAAAGATTTACACCTTCACCAGCCGAGATGCCAGAAAATTGCTTTCGGCGAAGTCCACAAGAAAAATTTGCCAAACACGTAGTAAATATGCAAGAATGATAGAATACATTTTCTCTCAATCATGGTAAATAAATATGCATGGTAGTATCATATGAGAGATGAGAGCATCGCTTGTTTGGCAGAGAAAAACATGCTCCATATTTGACTTGTATTTCCTCGTTTATATCTATACTATATATAAAATTAAAGTAAAAAAAAACGTGTGAGCAAAACAGCCGATGTACAGTGGTATTTTTAAAATGAAATTTTAATAACGCGTATGTTTAATTAAAGTACTAAGTTGATCAACAATACCACGCATTGCTAGACCGTTTGCCTTTCACGCGTTTGTATTTAGAGAGCATCAACAAACCACATACATATTTCTCTCTATTCTCTTCTCTTTTTATACTCAGCTAGCACAGCGAAAAATAAAAAAAACCTTTGCCAGCTTCTGGCATGCGCAAAGCGAAATTTATGTACTAGCCGCGCTGCGTTCAAAACAAACAAACACTGTACATCGTGTATTTCGTTTGGCAACCGTGTTTTTTTTTACTTCAAAATGCTGGTTGCTGCGATATCGGCACATGCTCACTGTAAGCTTCTTGGTGTGGCATACATACATACATTGATCTTCTTCTTTTCCTTTATTTCATAAAGATGAAGTTCGTGAAAAAAAATTGCCGCTACGCAGCAGAAACCTTATTTTAAATCGCTGTAGTAGCATACAGAATAAATAACCAAGAATACAAGATTGCACCAATCGAGCTGAGAGCAAATGGCCGAGACGTCAACAAATACCAGAATGAGAGAGCAAGACGAACTCGACAAGAAAAAGAGGAAGCATCGAACAAAAGGCAGTATTGCCAAGTTTTGAATTTGAAAAAGCACCAAATTTTTATTGGTGTATTTTATGGACTTTATATGCTTACATACTTTATTGTAAGGGTGCCGATTCAAATTATTAAAAATCCATGTTTCTCGCACGACGGTCGATTTCTTCTGGCATGATTGAAGATGCTGCCATATATTTTGTTGTCGCTTATGATTGTCACTGTGCCATGATTTTGTTAAATTTTTGTAAAGTTACTTACCACACTTACGATTGCTATAAATTTTGCCTCCAGTTTTTTAAGATTTTCTAATTTGGTGTCTTCAAACTAAAAACAAAAGCACCAAAAACGCACCAAGCACCAAACTAAAAAATTTTTGCGTTTTGAATACCCACTAAATTTGATGCGAAAAGCATCAAGTTGGCAACAGTGAATGTCAACAAAAGTATTTTATGACGTCAGCGATTGGGTGGATGGTGTCAAATGGACGTATGGAGGGTTAGCGGTCCGCGAATGGCTTGACCTTTATTTTCTGCATCGTGATAAATAACAGCAAAGAAATGTCTGTTTCGCTTCATTCTTCTGCACAAAACAAAACTTAACTTCAACAAATCAACATTCAATCAATTGCGTTAGCCTTGAATACATGCATACATATGTGCATAACTATGGTCAAATTAGAATTGATATGGTAAAGTACTTTAGCCCTGTTTTTTTTATGGGAATCCTGCTTCTGTCTAGCCGACTTCCATTTTTCCAACGCTGTAATGGCATGCATAAACAACAGCTAATCAATGATGTACATATGTATGTCTATTTGTTGGGCTTCATGGGAATTCGGCACATTGTTTTCGCGAAGTTGATAAATTAACAAATGCGTTAAAGGCTGTATTTTTTGGCTTATACGAAGTGGAATTTCGTTATTAAAAAAAAAAAAAATCTTTAATATAACAGAATAGTGCGAAGTATTTAAAAATGCCTAAAGCTAAAAGAAATTTGTCACGACAAACGAGAGCCGCAAGGGCAATGGCCCGTAATCGGAGAATAGTAGCGNATGCGTTAAAGGCTGTATTTTTTGGCTTATACGAAGTGGAATTTCGTTATTAAAAAAAAAAAAAATCTTTAATATAACAGAATAGTGCGAAGTATTTAAAAATGCCTAAAGCTAAAAGAAATTTGTCACGACAAACGAGAGCCGCAAGGGCAATGGCCCGTAATCGGAGAATAGTAGCGGCGGCGCGAATAGGAACGATGCCCGCAATCGGAATTAGATCTGCGTTTATTTATCGACCTCAAATCAATTATACAGGTGCCCCAGTCCCAAATAGAGTTGCTCAGTCCCAAGTTTTTTTATACACTCTAAAAGCTGCATGTAAAACTGCTACTGAAAAGTGTTTATTTTCAAACAAAATTGCATAGATGTTCAAGACTGGATTTTTCATTATGAGATGTTTAAATTATACACATGAAATGTTTAAAATTGCAAAAGTTTTTAACGCAAAAATATATTCCCTACTAAGAATAAAAATTAAGTACATTTTATGTGTAATTTTGCTCTACGCGACAAATTTGGTATGCAAACGTAAACAAGCAGTGTTTAATTTTAGTAACACGGTTTCTAAATTGGCACACATTAGGAGAAAAAAACTGACAAGCTGACGGTATGGTAAGTAAAAGTTTAAAAGCAGTATTTAAATTGATTAACACGTTGTGCAAATTTGCATACATTAAGAGATATTAATATGCTTAAATTTAATTAATATGCTTAAATTTAAACAAAAATTTTTTAGAGTGTAGTTAACTCGGCAAAGATTTGTTTGTATATTTCACTGACAAGCTGACGGTATTCTATTCCAAGTTTTGTTTGATATGGATGGAAAATTAATCGAGTTGGTACGGAATTGTTCAGAACTACATAATTTGGCAATAATTGCCAATTGATCATTATTAAAACAAGTCATCTTGGTTTCAATGAACTTCATTTTACTGGAAGTACCGGACGACATAACTACTACGGATGTGTGTGAATTGCTATCACTGATCGATGCTGATTGGCTGAACTGAACTGATACGGCACTGATTTGTGAAGAGAGATCTTAACTTTTATTATTATTACCAATCGATTACAACACATTATATGTACATACTTACGTACTAGGGTTACAATGGCCGGCCAGATGAATTATGGATACTAATAAAGGCAAAATTCTTCACCTGAAGAGGTTTTCTCATTTGAGTTTCAATACGGTTTCTCCTTAACTTTGATGCAAAATTACTCACGAGGCGTCGCGAAGTACGCCGGGTATTTGCTAGTGCTTTTATATTTCTTCACTGTTCAGTTTGTATTAAGTCTATTATTTAAAATAAAAATGTGAAATTAGTTTAGCTATTTTTATTGCACACTTTGTATTTGCAATAATTCTTAAGAACCTTCTATTAAACTGCACAAAACAACACGCATTGCCTGTTTTAATTTTTCTCTCATAAAAGTTAGATAAAACCAAAGTCAAAATATATTTGAGACGTATAAAATAATATAAATAAACATTTATTGGAAACAAGTATAAAAATTTTGTTTAAATAAAATATTATAGCAGCCAAAGAAGTTGGACTACTCTTGTAATCCACGAGACTAACCGCGAGTAGAACCCATGCGCCTAATGGAAGCTTAAGTATACATTTTGGACGATAAAGTCGAAGACTTAAAACCACCAGAATTTGTGGTAAAAATTTTGGAAATGGTCGTGACATTCAGATCACCTCCAAAATTCTGGGTACAGTGCCAGTTACGAGTAGGCACCACGCCAGCAAAAAAACCGCTGACCGTTATAGTGGTCCGATCACAAGTAACGGACAACGTTCACGCATACGTACATACAATTCAACCAGTACCATGAGCGCCGACGAAAGCGATAAAAGCGTCGAAGAAGTCGTTAACGCCGACAGCAACGCAGCCGGCGGCGGCAGCTGTGCCTGCTCTAACGCAGGCGCAGGCGCGACAGACCTCAAATCAACGCGGTATTCGGTAAATCACCGTTCCTGGAGCTAAACTCGAAACATAACATCGAATCGTGGTTCATTAAAGTAGACGCATGGTTCGAGTTACACGGCTTTGGGTACGCAAGGAAAAATACAAGTACACAGCACAGGTGTTCGAGTTGGTGCGCAACAAACCAGCAACCGCACCGTATACCACACTCAAAAATGCCATAAGAAACGAAAGAAGTTTAACGATTCAGCGGTGACCCGGCTCGACATACTCACGGGAATACAGCGCCGCAACGAAGGATGCTCCAAGCGCAGCCAGGCACACCGTTACATCAGCTAGCCATAACCGCCGATGCGGTACTCAACGCACTTAGCCGCGACCCAACATCGACAGCACCAAGAGGACCAACAGTCAACGCCATTGAAACGCCTATCAACAAAGTGGATGTGCTCCAAAAACGGATCGAGAAACAGGTCACGATCATAGAAAGCATCAATAGCAATTAAAACAGGCTCATGCTACAGGACCGTAGTCGACAACGTGAGCTTTCGCAAGCCAACGCTAAACGTACAAGCACTCCGCATAACCAACGTACAACAAAATCCGACCTGCTGGTACCACCGCGAATATCGGACTCAAGCCCGTAAATGCCGTAGTCCATGCGACTTCCCAACCAAAAAAAAAACCGACTCAGCAATAACCTAAATGTTGCCACACCTTTGCGCTCGAAAGTTCCGGCAGTAAAACAGCATCGAGCAACAAGTCGCAGTGTGAACTCGAGGTAAAAATTTCAGAGTTTACGAAATATAAACGTTTCTTTATCGCAGATAGGAATTCAAAGCAATCCTTCTTGATAGACATGTCGTTATTGTTCCGCCAAATCGAGCCTGTCGGCTTTCCAAATCTCGAAGCAGCCCCCTTTACGCCGCAAATGGAACTACCATCAAAACGTACGATCGACCTGGGCCTCCAGCGAAAATTTACATGGCACTTCGTTGTGGCGGAAACGAAATATGCCATCATCGGAATCGACTTCCTCCGACACTTCAATTTAATCATCGATGTTGCGAATTCGACGCTGCCAGACAAAAACTCGACCTCCTGCCGGTCAGACATCTGAAGCTTCACATCAACGACCACCACCAGCCTACAGACCCAACCCGTCGAAATCGAAAATCTACTCCGAGAATATGACAAAATTACGAACGCACATGCATCAGCTCCTTCCGCGCGTCAGACGGGAGTGACCCTTTGCACCAAAACTCGAGGACCACCTGTGTTTGCGCGACCCAGACGTCTCACACCAGAGAAACTGAAGGCGGCAAAAGAATTCGAAATTTTATCCCGGTTCCGGATATGTCGCCCTTCGAAAGCCTCATACGCTTCTCCGCTACACTTGGTAAGAAAATCAAATGGTGAGTGGCGACCGTGTGGCGATTACCGCGCTTTTAACGCGCAGACCGTACCGGATCGGTACCCGCTCCCACACATACAAGACTTCACGCTCTTTTTATACAACAAGGACGTTTTCAACAAACTTGACCTCAATCGAGCTTACCACCAATCCATATTGAGGCTAGCGACATCCACAAAACGGCATTAATCACGCCGTTTGGATTATTCGAATTCACCCACATGACGTTTTGGTTGTGCAATGCGGCACAGACATTTCAGAGGTTCATGCATGCAGTCTTTCGAGGTCTTGAATTCGTCTTTGTATATATCGACGATGTATGCGTAGCCTCCGAAAGCATCGAACAACACAAACAATATTTGCGGCAGGTCTTCGAGCGCCTTAAACAGTTTCATCTCACAATCAACCTGGCTAAATGCAAATTTTCCCAAGCACAAATCGAGTTCCTTGGACACGTGGTCACGACGCAAGGCATCAAACCGCTCCCAGAGAAAGTCCAGGTCATCAACGATTTTCTCTTGCCGAAATCGCCAAAGAATTGCGTCGATTTTTGGCAATGATCCATTTTTACCGGCGGTTTTTGCCAAACGCAGTACGTCACCAAATGCCGCTCGTGAAATTAATTCCGGGGAACAGAAAAAACGACACAACTCGAATTCAATGGACTGACAACACCATCCACCATTTCAACGAATGCAAGAAGGCACTAGCAAATGCAACACTGCTGGCACACCCAGCACAGAACGCCCAAAAATATCTCTGAGCACAGACGCAAGTGATACCGCTATCGGTGCAGCTCTTCACCAAATCGTTGGGAATGAGTTTCAACCTCTGGCATTTTTCAGCCTCAAACTCACCGAAACGCAACAGAGGTATAGTACCTACGACCGTGAGCTACTCGCAGTGTATCTGTCCATCAAGTACTTTCGTGGAATGCTGGAAGGTAGGCCCTTCGAGGTTCGCACGGACCACAAGCCGTTAATATACGCTTTTAGACAAAAGTACGACCGAGCCTCACCGCGAAAGTTAGACTTCATCAGTCAATTCACGACGAATATCACGCACGTCGCCGGCATCGAGAACACGATAGCACGATAGCACGAGAACACGATATTCAGCGAATTGTCACGAACACTCGGCATTACCCACCTGCGCACCACATCATACCATCCGCAAGCGAATAGCATCATAGAGCGCTGGCATCGCTCACTAAAGACAGCGATAACCTGTCACAAACGGTAAGATTGGATTAACTGTTTACCAATAGTCTTGCTGGGACTGCGTACAGCCTTCAAACTCGACATAGGTACAACAGCCGCACAACTTGTCTACGGCACCACCTTACGGTTGCCCGGACAATTTTTCACCGAAACCAAAACCCCGCGTCCGCAATCCGAATTCGTGAAACAGCTCACCGATATCATGGAAGAGATACGCCCGATTCAAAACGCAAACCACGATACCTCGAAGAAATTCGTTTCAAGCAAACTGATGGATGCATCATATGTCTTCGTGCGCAATGATAAACTCCGGCCGGCGTTTCAACCACCATATGACGGTCCATACCAGGTAGTTTCCAAAAACCAAAAATATTTTAACATTAAGATGAGCAAGAACGAACAACGTCAACGTATCGATAGACCGACTGAAGCCGGTATTTATTGAGTCGCAACAAACACAGGCGCAACCATCAACAATGCCGACGCTACAAAACGCAACCCAGTCGCACAAATCATCACCAGATCAGACGCCAACTTTCGAACCACCGACGACAGGCCGCCTCGGGCGTAGGATTAGACTCCCCGTCCGTTTTAGGAAGTAAAGTCTGGGGGGAGCACTGTGGCAACTGTGTTGAACGCATGGGTTGATGGCAACCCCGACTACGAAATACCAAATAAGGAAAAACGAAAACTAAAGAGTGCACTCAACGAATTAGCAGCAGCGTATACGCAAAGTGTGCATATATATCTACATGAACAATATACTTTTTCAAGCAGCTCATTCGTTCGCTTGATTCGCTTCAAACCAGAAGGATATCCAAGAATTCGCGTTTAATTTAAAGTGTAATATTAATTAAGCTTACCTATTGTTTAAGTATATATTCCGGACAATAAAGTACAAGTGAATTTTAGAGTAGTAAACTGGGTTTTTTATCTAAACAGTACATTGTATTATATATAGCGACTAATTTAGTGTACAGAGAAGCGCAGACAGCATCCGAGTTTACTTTTTTGACATGTACATTTCGAAGTTATTGCCAGTTTTGCTCCAATGTGTTTTGACAATTTATGTAAACAAATAAAATTGTCATGAGCGAGAAACAGAAAATTGCGCTATTACACTCAGTAGCCGACAGTCAGTAGTGAGTTGCCAGAGGTAATGCGAATTTTAGTATATGGTTGCTCTTTGGCTATCAGTCGTCATACATAACCAGGGCTATCACGGAAAATCTACGAATTGGAATGTCCGCTACGAATACGAAAAGATTGCTATCACTGAATCCGAGTGAACTCGAAAATATCGTTGCCAGCTTCGATTGCTGATTCGAAATCAATTAGTGCAAAGGAAACAATAGACATTTATGTATGCCATTTTGCTGCCCCAGCAGTCCCAATGTCCGAGTGAGCAAAGCCAGACTGCCAATTGAGAGATCCGAGCTCGAGTCCGAGTCGTCGGGCAGCGGAGCTTTTTTTATTTTTTTATTTACTTAATTTTTGTTTATTTTTCTTAATAAATATTTTTTTTTAGTCTAGATTTTATTTTAAATATAAAGCTATTTTTTGTTAATTAATTTTTATGATATTAAAGTAATTAGGTTTATTTCCTAATAAATTGTTGTTAAACTATTACTTCCTCGATTCATAAAAAATATTAATTCATTCCGGCAGGTTCTGCAATTCACTTCCGAGTGAATTTGAGTCAGGTTTGCTTTGAACTCAAATGGGCAGGGGTTGAAATTCACTCGGAAGTAAATTCCAGCACCTGCCCGATTAAATTAGGGATGCCCAAATCAGCACATATGTGTCGCGTGCGACTGCGCGTGCAAAGCTTTGCACAACGGGGCTAGGCAAGCGCGGAAGAGTGAGATTGTATGTGTGATAGAGGACTTGTTGGCAGTGATGCCAGTAGTTATAGTAGAGAGCACAGTATATAGATAAATAAACCTTGTTGGGTACTCCTCGGGGGTAAAATATGATCAGGGTTGATACTCAGAAGGAGCCGGAATTTTGGTGATTCAGAGTTGTGTACAAAATTGTACTATGGCAGAGTGGTACAAGGCTTGACTGTAATAGTGACCGAAACTAATTACAAATGTGTAACAAATTGCCAAATTATTATCTACTAGTGTTCGCCCAGCGGTTGAAATTCAACCGCTAAAATTAAGCATAGTTTATGTGAACTGAGTTGAGCTGAAATAACATTAGTTGGAACGGGTTAAGTGGAGAGGAGTTTAGCTTAGTACTTAGCATAACATAACATACCATAACATAAGATTAAATAACATAACATATGAGGCATAACACACCACAATATAACATCGCACATTCTTCAGTTGTATTTCCTTTTTACCCCTATCACTTTCTTCCTCTCAATCTTTGTCTCTATCGCTTTTAATATTTATGTTTAGCTTCACCTTCATGTTCATGTTCAAGTTCATGTTCATGTTCATGTTCAAGTTTATCTTCATGTTCATCTTCGTGTTCATGTTCATGTTCATGTTCATGTTCATGTTCATGTTCATCTTCATGTTCATGTTCATGTTCATGTTCATGTTCATGTTCATGTTNCTTTACCTTCTTCCTTGCATGAATCTTAATCTTCATTAATCTGATTCCTAAACTGCTTCTTAGCAGATTTCTTTAATTCAGTATCAATATTAAAGCCTACATTAAGGAACCATTATTTAATAATCATTTTATCTCGTGTGTGATGAATTTTGGTGTGGGGAGTGAAGTAGTGGTGGATTTAGGTGTGGGGAGTTAAGGTGTGGTGAATATTTGTGCGGTGAGCTCAGGTGGAGTAAGTTTTTAAGCGGAGGTGAGATGAGTTGAGGTGAGTTAAGTTAAGTTAAGTTAAGGGGTTATGATCTTTATCCTTATCTTCTTCTTCATCTTCATCTTCATCTTCATCTTCATCTTCATCTTCATCTTCATCTTCATCTTCATCTTCATCTTCATCTTCATCTTCATCTTCGTCGTCTTGGTCTTCATCTTTATCTTTTCCTTTATCCTGATCTAAATATGTCCATTCTTTTCTTCATTTACATATTCACCCCCACCATTGTTATTAGGTTAGGTATTTAAATTTTCCTTCCTCTTGGTCTTTATATTAAGGTTTCTTTACTTTTATTTTAATTTCTGTATTTATCCCTTTCTTCTTCTCCATATTCAATTTTACCTTCTTCCTTGTTTGAGTCTAATCTAGTCGTGTACATACATACATCTTATTCCTAAACTGCTGCTTAGCACATTTCTGTCATTCAGTATCAATATTAAAGCATACATTTAGGAGGTATTTCCGCCCCAACCACGTACATGTACGGCATTAGTATTGGTGTCACTTTTGAATTGATTTTTTCGCTTTATTCATTTATTTTATTTATTTATTTAATATTTAGACACAAGTAAGACATAGTATTTTAACGTGCTATATACGTATATCCTAAAAATACTTAGGTAAATAATTTAAAACTAATTATTACAATAATTGCAAGCGCTCTTAAAATTAATGGAGATGGGTAGGTAAAAGGGAATATATAAAGAAACGGTGAAAAAAAGTATGTAGAAGTTCTAAGATTTAGAATGAGAAGATAGAATAAAAAGCCAATTTGAAGTGCTTAAGATTAGTTTCCAATTTTAATTTATTAGGTAAAGAGTTCCACAACTGCAAAGCTCTAACGAAAAACATTCTTGAGGTCGCTGAATATCTAAAGTGTGGTACTATAATACTAGGTTCACATATAAGTAGATTATCCTCATTTTCGGGCTTAACACCCTAATCTGTAATTATAACAAGAGATTAGCCATATAAAATTCGTCCCTTGTTAATCTGTAATTATAAAATAATCTCAGATTTAACCGATAACTTTTCGGTGTCCATCCTAGTTTTATCGATTGTTTTTGCGAAAGAGAGGAGAAATGCCAAATGTAAAAGTAAACAGAAATGGACGCTAGCAAGAAAAAGAGGTTTGTAAAGGTATTTTTTATAAAATATTAAGTAAAAATATATTTATATTGCTTATTATAGCAGAAAAACGTGATCACGGTGGCACAGAGAAGAAACATAACTTTTCTTCGAGATGTGAGAATAACAAGCACAACAAATTTGACGGCTAATAATCTGAGATTTGCCTATGTGAACGGGGTGATTAAAAAACGAGCTTTGATTGAGATAATATTGATATATGAACATAGTTTAAAATTGCATGTGCACTGTGCAAAGGTAAGTTTCGAGAAGAGATAATTTAGACAACGGGTGTGGACTAGCTTGTGCAAAAATAGCAGTAAGCGACGGTCAAAGAATTGAGTTAAGATGCAATCAAGAATTTTTATAGAAAACGCAGAAATGTGTTTAAATTTACGTTTTAAGTATACATATCCAGCAGCATTGTTAATTAGTAATTGTAATTTGTTCATGGAAGCTTTATCAGGGCAACCTAATACCAACTCTTGATATGATATTATAGGCACTAATAGAGTTTCAACAAGCTTTACCCTTGCATTCAGTAAGCGGTCTCTAGTCACTAATAGTGACTTTTGGTGGTGAACTTGGATTTGGAGACTATTTGGTATTCAGTACGCTGTCTCACGTCTCTAGTCTCAAAAAAGTCACTAATTTGTCAGCTGGCTAAGAGCAGGTCACAAAAATAGAAGTATGGAGGAAAAACTTATTTCTTTCCATTTTATTAAAAAAGAAAACGCGAAAATGAAGCGAGAAAATTTGTTCAACAAGAATTTCATTAGGTGGTTTATTTCCTATCATACAAATGTATCATACAAATGTATTGAAGAAAAAATGAATTTTTTTGTTTTTGAAACATTAAAATCTAAAGATTGTTAGAAAAAATAAAACTAATAAAAAAAATACTAAAAAAAATAATAATAATAAAAAATCTCAGCTGCTAGCCTAATGCTTTGACCACTCGGCCATTGCGACTCTTTGAGCGGCGCGGGCAAAAGGCATACATAAACACTATCAGTGGATTGTCTGTGTTTGCTTTCACCACACATTTTTGGTGAACTTTTTGTGACTCTCTCCTTCTGAATACCCAAACCTTCTCAAGTCACAAAAATAGTCACTAATTGCTAATCTCAAATTTAGTGATTTGAGATGAGACTGAATTACTGAATCCCAGAGTTAGTTTAATTTCCTGATGAATGTAAGCTGCTGTTTTCCAAAGTTGTCTCAGTACAGAATATGATTTACTGATTGAAGCATTTACGTGATCGACGCACGATAGAGAGGTGTTCAGCTTGAAGCCAAGAGTTTTAACAACTTTCTCGAACTTTACATTGGTACCATTCAGTATAATTGGAGATATATTATCCATGCTATATGAACATTGAGATAAGGCAATTGCTTGAGTTTTGGATGCATTAAGATTAAGCCTATTAAGTTTTGACCAAATATAAATTGACTCTAGATCTTCGTTAATTCTGAAAACTAAGCCCTCAGTAAGGCCTAGAGGTGCAGAGAGGTATATCTGCGCATCATCAGCGTAAAAGTGAATAGACACATTTTTACAGCACTTTTCAATGTCATTAACATAAAGACTAAATAACATCGGACCAAGAATAGAACCTTGCCGTACCCCCGCTGCTATTGGCATTAAGGCGGAGCAGTTATTCTTTGATACAACCCTTTGTCGTCTATTCGTAAGATAGCTTGATATTAATCTAACTGCATCATTGCTGAATCCAAAGTATGTCTCAAGTTTTTGGAGGAGAATTTTATGACAAACAGTATCAAATTCTTTAGAAAAGTCCAATAATGTGAGAATGGTGAGGTCACCCTTATCAAAGAATGGTCGTATATCCTCCATGACTTTCAGCACTGCAGTGGAACAGCTATGCCCCCTTCGATAACCATATTGATATTCGGAAATGAGACCATTCTCCGATAGGTAACCCACCATTTGACTCAATATCAACCTTTCGAAAACCTTTGACAATGATGGCAAACTACTTATTGGCCGAAAGTCACAAGGTTGAGTGGCATTACATCTTTCAGCAACAGGTACTATATTAGCCACTTTCCAAATGTCAGGAAATCTTGATGTTGTTATCGAAAAATGTATAATGTGCGTCAATGGTGGAATAATGTATGGCAAAAGTAATTTAATAAATCTTAAGCTGATTTTGTCCTCACCCATCGCATTCGACCGAATTGAATGTATGCCGGTTATTATTGCAGATTCAGTGACATGGCTAAAATTAAATTTATTATCAAGATCGCGTAACAGATCACAATCAGGTTTAAAAGCCATACTTTCCTTAGGTAGTTTTACTGAAAAATACTCATTCATAGAGTCAGTATCCACCATGCACTCAGTCATCAAGACTTGTTTTACCCCAAGATTTTTTAAATTATTCCACAGCACTTTAGGTGGAAGGTTTGTATTGAGTTTGCCCAGAAAGTAAACTCTCTTAGCTTTGCGCGCGGCTTCAGTAGCTCTATTGCGCATTAGTTTGAACGCCGTCCAATTTGCTTCACTACTGTTTTGCTTCCAGAGAGAATAGCATTTGTTTCGCGCATTTATCGCTTTACGAACGTCCTTGGTGAACCATCACTGCTTATTTCTATTTATTTTAACTTTTCTTAAAGGGACATATTTGTCAAAAAGGTAGTTAACTAACGTTGAGAAATGATCAGCTTTTTTATCAACGTCAGCTAAAAACCAGCAGTCATTCCAAGGGAGGACGGAAGCTTCAGTAGCTAAATCTTTAATTTGAACCTTATTAAAATCTCTAAAATATAAGAAATCTGGTGTCATATTATGAGGAGCATTTAATCTTACATTATAACTTAGGAATAATAAGTCATGGCCGCTAACACTACTTATAGAGAGCTGTTCGAAATGTAACATACAGGACATATCCGACACACAAAATAAATCCAACAAACTAGGCTTGCATTTGGGACCAAAACGAGTAGGAAAATTGTTTATAACATTTAAACCTACACTTGACATATCATCAAACAAATTCGTGGCACGTTCATTTTTCAATAGAAAATCAATGTTTAAATCCCCGCATAGTATTATATGCTCATAATTTACACTAAATCTATTGATCTGTTGAAATAAATTACTTAAGTCACATCATAGTGTAATAAGCAAAGTGAAATCAATATATAACATATTTATTTTTTATACGCTTATATGACAACAGTTTTGTCATTCCATTAACCCATTTGAAACTAGCAACATTATAAATTAATTTCAAAATAAAAAAAATTTGATTTCAAATCAAAAAATAATTGTTTTAGAATTTAAAGAACAAAAAGAAAAAAATTCGTTTAAAATGCCAGATACTTGTGTTTATGCAGAAGCACTCACAACAATGAGGTAGGTATGTTTCGTGTGCCAACAGATGTTACGCAAGGAAGGGATTGGATGAATGCGTGTGGTGTTAAACTAACTGGATCATCGAAAGTTTGCGCTCTGCACTTCAAATCGAATGATATCATTTGTTCAAGTATTAATGCCAAGAGAAGACGCCTCGATCCAGAAGCAGTACCATCAAAGATGTTTCCTGCTATTTCATCAGATGAGAGGTAATGATCAAAGTGTAGGTATGTTCTCAAATGCATTAGTGCAAAGGCATATCGTGAAAATAGCGTCCAATAACTACAACCACAGCGAGCCAAACAGATGTGAAGTATCGCATAAAATTTATACTTTCGCCAATTTAGTAATAATAGATGGTCCTGATTTGCAGTAATTAATTTGAGAAAGAACTTAATCCTAATGTATATATATATATATATAGGGAAATATTTTGAGATGGGGACATTCTGCGTACTGGCATATTGTTTCCGTAACAAAGCAGCTGCACTGGCAAGTGCGGTTTCTGTACCTTCGTCAATACTATTTATATGTGTAAATATCAGTAAATAGTTATTCCCAAAAAAATACGGTTTAATGACTAATTTATTTGCTACAATCGAGACAAACAGGAAATTTCTAGTGCGACTCGCATAAATTCTGAAAAAAATATTGAAAATATTGAAAAACACCCTATCATAGAATTTGGTTGAAGAACCCCCTATCTCAGAATTCGGTTCCAAACCAAAGCCGAAAGAGGGTTAATGTAAACAAATATATGAATTGTTTACATTTAAATTTTCAAATAATTCACTTTTTCACATGACCTTCTTGGATTCTATACACATATCACAAGGCAGCATTGGAAGTTATTGAAAAATTCAATCATCAAACACTCTATTTGATCAAGATGGGTGGATTTATATACTATTTTGTGTTGTAACTCATTCTAGTGATTTATCGCTATACCACCACCCCGCTTATCAAGATGTCTGTCATTCCTCACCACAGAAAAATTGCATAAATTATAAATACTGTCAATATTGTATTTCTAATCCAGGTCTCAGTGACACACACTATATCAACACACATACACCATTTTTGAGTGTTCAGGTAGTCAAGTCTTGACAGCTCAGGTAGTCAAGTCTTGACTGATTTAAGCTTCTCACATTTAGATGGCAAATTTGAAATCCAGGATGGAAATCACTTACCAATCTCAACAATGTTTTCAAGTTTAGATCGCCAGAGCCAACAGTTGAATCATGCATCATCATATCGCATAAATATAAGCACTTCGAATTGACAATATGAAGATAAATAAAAGTAGAAAGTAGTAAGTAGAGAAAACATTGAACCAGTATTTGACAGAGATACAATTATACTAAGGTAACAATAAGAGGATACAACAGTGTAAGATAAACCCTTCTTAACCTTTAACTTATGAGGTGAAATTTTTTAACGTATATGTAGAGGTGGTAGTAAATTTGGCACTATTTTCTTTATTTTAATTAAATATACCTTTTATCATTTTAATAGTTAAATATTTAAATAAACCGATCTAAAGTTATTCTAATTACAGTATTCGGAAAGAAAAATACAAAACTTTTTATATTTCCCTGAAAATTTTGACTTTATTTCAATAGCCTTTTTTATACAAACAAAAAATAAAGGTATTCTTAACATGTACATAAAAAAATAAAATAAAAACTTAATGGTAAATTAAATGGCATTTTTTCACAGCACAATACATATAAATAATTATAAAAAAGCAACATTCTTAAGTCTTTTTTTATTTTAGAATATAACAATCAGTCTTTTGGTTAAATTTTAATGCTGCTCATCATATTCAGTATTCGTACAGTTAATACACAAGCGTTTTCTACAACCCATACACATTGGTTTTTTACATTCCAGGCAAGTGTGTGTTGTTTTTCTTTTTAATTTATTAGGACAAATGTAACACAATTTTCTTGACTTAGCCTTTTCCACTACAGGCTCTGGAAGAGAATTAGAACCCAATATCATATGAATAATATCCCGTAAGGAACGAGTTAACCTTTTGTTGTGTTCTCTTCTTTGTAAATGTGGCACAATTAAATTTCTAGCAAGAGTTTTTAAAAAGTTGGCTCTGGAAATCTCGCGGTAGTTACGAGAAGATTGATTCAAAATATACGCATTAACTGCACTTATATCGACTAATCTATAAAATACAGCTAAAGGCCAACGTCGTGTTCGGCGACTACATGAGTAAATAGAACACTTTTTATCGATCTCATCGACTCCTCCTTTAGTGTTGTTATAATCGGCAATCATTTCCGGCTTATTGGATATTGGATCATTTGCTTTATGATGATGCTTCGAAGAAATTAAAATAACTAAACGATTTTTCCTGAGCACATAAGATAAAAGTGTAATATCTTTTGTAAATCCATAAATAGAACTTTTAACTGGCTTATTTTTGTTTGGTAAAAATTCTGAAGGGATTTCCTTTTTATTCTTTCTAAGAGTACCCAAATAAGTAAGCTGGCGTTCTTTTAATATTTTTAATAATTGTATTGATGAGAACTAATTATCTGCAGTAATGTTTCTGTTACTCCCTTCTATAATATTGTATAATCTCAATACAGATTGAGTTCGTTCCATAATAAATATAGGATTTTGAAAGATAGTGTGTACGTGCATCTGTTAAAGCCATTATTTTTATTCCATATTTTGCTAGTTTCTGTGGCATATAAACTTTAAACTTACATCTGCCGCGAAATGGCACTAACATTTCGTCGATACAAGCATTAGTACAATTCTCAATTATTTGATTAAAGAGTTATGAAATTGCTGCTAATGGGTCGTCTGGCAATCTTTCTTTTCGATCGGAATTATTGTCAAAGCGTAAGCACGAAAGTATGTTGAGAAATCGAAGCCTAGACATGGTAGTCCTAAATATATCTCTTCCTGTTCCATCAGTTGCAAACATAAGATCTGTGGATTCTCGGTTAGATTTAAAAACAGCTGAATAAAGTAATAGGCCTAAAAATGCCCGTAATTTAATTTTATCCAAAGGTTTCGCTTCTATTTTATTTGTATACTAAAATTAAGTGATTATATTCTCACTATCTTCATCAAAAAACCGTGACCAATATTGAAACATCATACTTTCTGGCTCATCTTGACTGTGTGTTGCACCCACTGAAGTTGGTAATCTTATAATATTATGCAAGGGAGTCCTACTTAATCGTTGTGGTTCTTGTGCTGACCATTTAAAGCGATTTTTTCCATAGTAATAAGCACTTTCAGAATCATTACTATTTATTTCAATGTCGTTCGCTTCAATGCCTTCAAAATTTTGCACTCCACCTTCAGCAAAATTTGCGTTCATTTCCTCTTCATTATCCATTTCGGATGTGTTTGAGTTACTGTCACTGCATATTTCAGTGCAAAAGTTTGGATCGACGACTTCGTCATCAAATTCGCTTGCATTATAAATTTCGTCATCGTAAAACTCATCATCTTCCAATAGTCTGGTAATATCATGTATGCTCATATTTTTTGAATGTGCTATTTTTCACTTCACCAAAATGTTAAAAGCTATTTTTTGAAAAGCTATTCGTAAATATTTTCTATTAAAAATTACGGTAACCTAGAGGTGTAGTATTTTTTTTTCTATGAATTACTTACGTTAACTCAGATGTGGTAGTAAAATATTTTCTATGCAAAAATTCCACTAATGACGACGTGTGGTAAATTTTACACCGGCACTCAAATTTCTGCGCGTTACTCTTCCTTGCCACAAGCGAAACAACACTGATAATAAAAGTGTAATAAAATATGAGGGTACTGAGAATATAAAGTTATGAGAGTGAAATAGAGAGCAGTTATGAGAGAAAGAAAAAAGAGAGTAGAAAATTTACTACCACGTCGTAAGGTAAAGGTTAAATAATATAAATTGTACTCTATAATTGAAAACATTGAAACAATCAAAATATAAGTGTATAAAGAGTAATCTAGTTAACATAGTGTATGTATGTGTAATCATTTGGTTGTGTTGCCTATAAGAGAATCCACGTCAGCTTTGGTGTACACGAGTTTGGGCTCTTCATTGAACTTTAACCGCACAAAAACTTTCCCACGGATGGAGAACGCTGAGGCCAATTTCTTATTTCTCTTGCATTCAGAAGCATACGACATGACTTCTCGCAGCATCTTTGGCAAGCTCTAATCTAGATAAATCGTCCCATAACCAGGCTGATCAATGTCAGAGAGGGCAAGCGATCTCTTCTTTGTCTTGCAAAATGCAGAAATAGATTTAAAAAACTGAGAACGGTCACGCGCTGAGAATAACTTCACTACAATAGGCGCATTGATGTTGTTGCCTTTTTGCATTTTGCTTTTAACACTACGCAAACGGAACACATCTCGCAGCAGTGGAGTATTGTGTTGTGTTCGACTTCATATTTTGCAAGTTCTCATCACCAACTAGCGGGATACCGTTTGTAATCACGATCCAGAAAATAAAGGTCGCGCCATTCGCGGACCGCTAACCCTCTCATCGTCGATTTGACAGCATCCACCCAATCGCTGACGTCATAAAATACTTTTGTTTATATTCACTGTTGCCAACTTAATGCTTTTCGCACCAAATTTAGTGGGTATTCAAAACCCGAATATTTTTGAGTTTGGTGCTTGGTGCGTTTTTGGTGCTTTTGTTTTTAGTTTGAAGACACCAAATTATAAAATCTTAAAAAAATAGAAGCAAAATTTATAGCAATCATAAGCGTGGTAAGCAACTTCACAAAAATTTTAATAAAATCATGGCACAATCATAAGCGACAACAAAATATGTGGCAGCACCTTCAATCAAGCCAGAAAAAATCGACCGTCGTGCAAGAAACATTGATTTTTATTAATTTGAATCGGCATCCNTTCTATCATTCTTGGTTTGTAATGATATCAGTGGCAACTGCGCTGCTTTTGAGTTCACTGAGTTGAGCGCGAGCAGCGGCGATATCACTGCATTAAACTGGCTACACACGGCGAACATCTGCGCGCACATGTGCGCCAACATGCTCGCTGTCGTTTGCTACAGACGGTGAGCGGCTCATAAGTGATTTTGTACTCAAAGCGTAAACATGGAAAGGAAAGACGCGGATGATGCAATTGAAATACTTATGACTAAGTGTGCACACTGTAAGCATCAACACAAAATGAGGTTGTTGTTTTTGTTTCCAATGCGATGCTCGCAAACCACGCTACAAACGACGAGTATGCTCGCTGGAAATCAAAAATCATGAGTTCTCAACTGCAGTTACTCTCGTCTGAATCGCCGCTATAGAAAGCTTTAAATTTGCAGTTTCGGCAGCTAACTCACCAATTTTCTGCATTACCCTTTCTTCAGAGCTCTTCATAACAGCACTCAACTCTTCAATAATACAGACTCTTTCTCTTCAATCTTCTTTTCGAATATATCAAACATATGTGTTGTTGGCGTTAGTGGTGTTTTCGGGGGCGATGTAGCTTTGCGAGATGGATTTTTGCGTTGTGTTGTGATCATTTTGATGTTAAAATTAAGGCACCAGCACGCAGGAACAATTCGCTTCAGACACGCACACAAACTTATCACCAGTTATATGGAAATTCCAACTTTAAACAGCCAAAAACGTGAAAAACTCAAGAGCACCACACAAACACGTCCTACTCGTATGACATCTTCTTTAAGTTAAACTAATTTGAAATTTTAAAAATTGCCTGCACATCAGCATCAAAATACCTTTCTAATGATACACTCTAAAAAGTGCATGTAAAACTACTACTGAAAAGTATACGCACAAGATGTTCAGGATTTGATTTTGAACATGAGTTGTTTAAAATATACACATTAAATGTTTAAAATTACAAACATTTTGAAAGTAAAAATCTATTTTTTACAAGTAATATATACTAAGTGCCAGGGTCCCACGCAGGAATATATTTTTTGGGGGGAAAGGGTTTATACTTTTAAATATATATCATCAGCAAATACTAAAAATTCGCTCCTTAAAATACATTTATGAAAGTTTTATTTACAGTATGAAATAAATAAATAAACTTTTTAAAGTATCATCAATTGCATTTTATTTACATAAAATTTACAAAGAACTCAGAAATTTTTAATCGGCTTCAAAAAGGGGAGGTTATCAATTCTTCGGAGTATTTTTACTTCTTTTATTTATTCCACCGCATAACTTTACACCGCGTGAACCGATTCCAATAATTATTTTTTTTTTACCGGAAAGATAGTACCTTAAGGGTCGTCTCGTAATTTGGTTTAGATCCGATCATTAAATCATGAAAAAATCAACGGTTAAAGATGCACTCAACTTTCAAAAGTAATACAAAATTTTACAATAGAGTTTTTATATAAATAAATTAAATAATTTCACGAAATTTTTACACTTTTTTATTAATTTTCTCGATTTCTGGTTTCTTATTTTTTAATAATTCGAATAACGAAAATTTAACTGAACTTGTATTTATATCATGTAGCTCATTTTGGTGGAACGAATTCGAAGCTAGCAAATTAAATCTTCGAATGCTTATTAAGTACATATCAGTGGTAAACTTTTTTAGGCTGTAAAGTGTTAAAAGCAACAGTAAGTGAGTATGCATTGCATATTTTTAGGACAATGTTTTCATTCGCAGTTAAACTTTAAAGAGCTCTCAAGAAAAAAGAAAAACTCTTACGAAATGACGCACAAGAAATGGAAAAGAAAACTTTTTCTTTCAAAATTTCTTATATCATAATAAATTTTGCCCCAAAACCCACCCCTTGTGTGCGCTACGTGACAAATTTGATATGTAAAAGTAAACAGACATTGTTTAATTTTGCACACACTAGGAGAGGAAACTGGTTACCTCTCTTTATATGCGTAAATTTAAACGAAAATTTTTTAGAGGAAATTTTAAACATTTTATGTGTAAACTGTGAAAATGGGAACAATAAATGTTTAAAACTCAAAAAACAAATTTGAAATTTGTTCTACGCCACACATATGATAAGCAAAAGTAAGCTAGCAGTGTTTAAATTTGCATTCATTAAGATAGGAAACTGGTTACCTATCTTAATATGCGGAAATTTAAACAAAAATTTTTTAGAGTGTATATAATTGTTTATACCTTAGAAGTATAGTTTAGCCGTAAAAGGGGTGTAAAGGAAACATGATTGCCTATTTATATAATTGATTATTATATACACTAATACAGATTATCATAGTTCAGTGTTTAACTTGTTATATTGCACCGTAAATGGTAATGAACTGGTAAATGCTGCAAACGCTAGTACTTAAACCAAAATTCCATAAAAATGCAGTTCTGGTTCACATTCTTTGACGTATCTCCGAGTGGCATTTTTTTTTTTGAAATTGCGAGAAGAGCAGGTAATTTTGTAAACAAACGCCTTACTTATAATTTTAATATCCATCCAGCTTTTAGCCAGAGGCAGTGGCATGTGAGGCTCACTAAGATCTACTCATCATGTTGGATCAGCTCCGGGTAATGGACCATTGAATGGGCTGGCTGAACTTATGACCACCACAACCAACAGAGTCTCCAAGCAAATGCAATTTTTATTGTATGTGTGAGATTCTATATTCTTGATGTTAAGTATTTTTGGGGAGCTCTGGGTAATGGTACTTTAACTTGAGTGTGCTTAATGAACTGTCTGGGCGGATGCGCTGGCAGGCATTGGAGTCTCTAACTATACCAACCTTAGAAGTTTACTTAATAAATTCACAAAATAACACAAAATTCACGGCTTTCATAAAAATATAATCTCACAATGGATATTTTTTAATTATAAACTTACATTTAAGAAAACTCCATTCCGTTCTGTAATTACCGCCGCATGGCGGTGACGTTGCCGTTGCTTCTCTCTCTCTATCAACAGAAAATTTGGTATGCTGCTACGAACGTCAATGTACGTTTACGCTACATCGTTGACTGTTTGCGCTTTTAACCTGCCGTGCGCGCAAAACGAAAACGTTGCACACAACCCAAAAGTACTCCTCTGGGACCAATTGGTGAAAAACCGAGAAAAGGTTTATTACTGTACATATATACTGTGGTAGAGAGCATTCAGTTGGTGTCGAACATTCATGCGGTGAGGATGAGCTCGGGCTTTTATTGATTTGATTACGGCCAACAAGCATTTTCTTAAAAGCGCTAGCACAACCTCACTCACCGAACTTAGTTTAGACAGCAGCAGTAGTTTGTCAGTAGCTTTTTGGGTTGTTGTAGTAATCGTTATTGTAGCTATATTCACCCTTGAGGAAAGCACTGGGTTGTGTGCTGCTATTTAATGGCCTTCCTCAGACTTTTTCTTAGATTTCAGGGTTGTGTGCTGCACTATTATTAAATAAATAAATTTAAACATTTAATAAATCGAGATTTTATTAAAAGAAAATTATAAATGGTGTTTGTTGGGCATCACCACACAACTATAAATGTGGCAGCATTATTATCCGACTTACATTGTGACAACACCCACAATAGTAAAGCGGAGTTGGTTTTCAAACGCCGTCGTGGGCAGATCGTCGTGTACATAATCGCAATATATTAGTTTTATGCGCCTCATTTACATAAATTATACATTATTTTATCCGTGTACAAATAAACGTGCAAACGCAACTAAATTTTAATAAACCCCAAGTACGATAGTGGCGACGAGGATTTTAAAGTCTTCACGCATGCAAATCTACAAACGCAAAAATTTTTCGCGTTCATATTTCATCGCAAAAGGAAGCACATTTCACGCAAAATAATCGGTATGCGGTAAAATTCCACAAGAAGAGCTCGAAGCTGGAGAAAATAAAATTTTTCCAGCAAAGCCCTAGCGCTCCAGTGAATTGCACAACGTTGCCGATTTTCAGCAGCTAGCACGAACACATATAGTGTTACATTGCACAAAACCATTTTCGCAACATATGTACATTAATGCGCGGCCATCAGCAGCTACATTTGGTTTTTTTTTGCAAACAGAAATATATATATATACGTAAACGCGTACACGCATCACCATGACGGCATTAGAAAGCGTGGTTTCAAAAATTCTAATTCAGCAGCAGGAAGCGGCTGCACGACAACAAGATAGCATCGAAACGTCAACAGGAATCCTCCAAGCGCAATCAAATTTTGCAAGTGCATCACAACAGCACGTTCCAAGCGGTCAGCAAGAAACGTTGATGGATGTAATATGTAAAAGCATTCAAGAGTTTCGTTATGACCCAGGTTCAAACCAAATTTTTACGATTTGATGCAGCCGCTATGAGGAACACTTTACAACTGATGCTCAGTCTCTATCAGACTCCCAGAAAACAAGCATACTCTTGCGCAAACTGAGTCTACCAGTATATGAACGATATGCAGATTTTATACTACTGAAGAAGCCGAAAGAACTCATCTTGTGCTTGGTGCTCTGTATTACCAATATGAAATATGAAAATGAAAGCTGAAAAAGCACAAAAAAGCGTACGTTACCTGCAAGCTATAAAATAAATATACATTTTAACAATTTCAGCAACACACAAAAATAGAGCTTTTGCACGAACGTTGATTGTTTGGCTTTTTAACTGTCCCTGCTGAAGTCTAGAAAAAAAAGAAGTCTGATGAGGAGATGTGGTGATCTCCGAAATAGTGCTATAACTTCTACCGCTTAGACTTTGTTGCTTTTTAAATTTTTCCTAATAAACAATCGTGGTACAAAGCTCAATACAACTATTAAAAGTCAAAATTTTATTTTGTGTACCATAGCAAATTTTTCCACTACATCTCACCACGGAAAAAAAAGATACAGATTGGCACAGGCCCTTAGTAGAAGAGTTCCATGGTGAAAAAACTTTTTATTATGGTGAGAAAATGTTACATTTCTGCTGTGCCCATTCGTAACTTTTTACTGGTGTAAATTTTTGACAGTTGCTCTGGTGCAAAAGAAGTTGGGTATTTAAAATGTAGCAATTATATAAAAAATACTTGTCTTCATTAACTTTGATTGTTCTAGAACTGAAAGCCATGCATTTAGTAGACGTCTTAGCAATAACATTAGAACAAAAAGTACTTCAAAACCGTCAGGTAGGTGTGATTCTTGCTGTAAAATTTTTCAAAGAGCTTTCGCACGAGCTTTGATTGTTTGTCTTTTCAAATTTTACTTTGCATTTGACACAGCAAAATCCAATTTATTTGTACACCATAGCAAATTTTTCCACCACATCTCACCACGGGGAAAAAAGTTAGCGATTGGCACAGACCCTTAGTAGAAAAGTTCCAAGGTGAAAAAACTTTATTATGGAGCGAAAATGTTACATTTATACTGTGCCAATTCGTAACTTTTTACTGCTGCAAATTTTTTACAGTTGCTCTGGTGCAAAAGAAGTTGGGCAATTAAAATGGAGCAATCATATAAAAATACTTGTCTTTACTAACTTTGATTCTTCTAGAACTGAAAGCCATGCATTTAGTAGATGTCTTAGCAATAACATAAGAACAAAAAATACTTCAAAACCGTCAGGTAGGTGTGATTCTTGCTGTGAAATTTTTCACTAGCCCAGTCGGGCTGAAAATTTTCATTCACCTCATAGTTGTCAGAAATTTACAATCCGGAGTACTTTTCTATCATTTGGCATAAGCCCTAAATCGTTTATAAAATGAGTCAGTTAATAAGACGGAATTTCGTTTTACACTTTATTTTTTAAAACTATTTTGTGCTAATTAGTTTGTCCCAGTATTCTTCGGACTAAGGGCCGGTTGCTCAAAGTCTGATTGACAGTAATCATCGGTTAACATCGTTATCGACGTCTTCGGCTCCCTGCATATAATACAGTGTCGGTAACGTCGATAACAATGTTTAACCGGAGGTTAGTGTCAACCAGGCTTTGAGCAACCGGCCCTAAAACCTGTGGAACTGTCAAACTATAATTTTACTCTCCCAAGTGAGAGTAATAGGAGAGGAGATGCAGAAGTGTACTGGAACTAAAATAACCCTTTTTGGCTGAAAGATCACTAAATAACAAGTGCGATTCATAAAACGTTTTACAATTATATTTCGAAGCAGCCTTAACTGATATACTTTTCTTGAAGTGTTCGAGGACAATAGGAGTGTTCGCTATGCAAAAAATTTGTACAAGTTGGTAACAATTGTTACCAAATCGTGTTCGTTTAGCCAAAAACCCAGTAAAACTTGCAAGGAGAGAGCACCACTTTGACATTGCATTTGGAGGGGAAGTTGCAAATTCGTGCTGGGAAAATTTTTGCCAGTAAGAATTTGCAAGCAGGATTGTGACATACGGCTCGTCATAATTTGCCTTTTTTAGTTAAAAATAAATAAAATAATGCATAACAATAGCCTTTAATCTCGTCCTACAATACTATTTAGCATCTATGTATAATAATAACAGCAACGTAAAAGTTTTCCATATTTCTTATACATATAACATTCTAAGCTCTTGTTTTTTTTTTTGGTGAACGTTAATTCAATTTTTGTTTGAAGATAGGACTCCTGAAGGGGTTCAATAAAATTATTCATCGGATCATTTCAGGGAGTCCTTGAACAAATGAAGCACCAATAAAAACTTAGAAGGTCAATATCTCAAAAAAAAAAACATTACGTGATAAAACAAAACTGAGAATACATTCTATCTTCATTTGAATACTATTTCATGGCCTTATAAATCTCTTTTTTTAGGAAGATTACAAAAGATAAAATATTACATACGTATAGTGTAATTGGAAGCCAATCACTCTTTGACCTGTTCTATTTAAAAAACCAAGTGTAGTGTTTTTTAGCGAAGAATTTGTGCCACATGAGTTTTAATAGCTACTCGAAAAAACGACCCTGAGAAGAATTTTTGAGTTCAGATTCTGCAATAAGTGAATTTTATTATTTGGGAAAGAAAACCGAAGTAGATCGTTGGTGAAGCGGAGTAGCGTAGTAAATTTCTATGTTTGCCAACAAAATATGTGGCAGCAATTTCAATCATGCCAGAATTACGGTAATTTGCCATTGCCTGCCGAGTGGAGACTACAGGAGTTGGTCTTTAGACCTTTCGTTTGGGCTGAATTTGTCATATTTTTACGACTATGCAATATCGCACAAGAATCTCCNGGTAATTTGCCATTGCCTGCCGAGTGGAGACTACAGGAGTTGGTCTTTAGACCTTTCGTTTGGGCTGAATTTGTCATATTTTTACGACTATGCAATATCGCACAAGAATCTCCTAACGGTAAAATTAATAACGAATCTTTTATAGAAAGAATAATCGAAATCGGGTAAGATTTGAAAAGTAGGAAGTTTTTTTTAACAAAAAAATTGTTTCCACTATGCGCCGGTGGATAATACGCTGAAATAAGACACATTAAACGGGTAATCAAATTTCGTTTTGTTTAAGGTGTGAAGCGGTCGGAAAGAAAAGTTCTTTACGTTCCTTTAGTTAACGAGATCATAAGAAACCGCAGTGTACATTTAAACATCCACATAGCTCATGAAACTTCATTTATTGGTTTTGCTTTCGTTTGACAAAAATTAAAAAAAACTTGCAAAACGAAGAAAAATTTAATATTTAAACTGTCAGCAAAAAATTTATAAATTTTGCTTAAGTCTAAGTGAAACGGCAACGCTGAAAAATGCTGCAAATTAGAAAATAAAAACGAGAATGTTAGCGTCGCCTGGACGAAAATATTTGAATTTATAGAAAACCAAAACCAAACCAGGACATACTTACTAATGCAACCCTGACAAAATTGGACGAACTTGACAAACGCGTTGCAAGAAAAGCTACAGTTGTAAATTGAATCACCAACAGCAACGTCGCTAATCCAATAGCCTACTCAATAAGAAAATACTAATAATTATAATTTAAGACATTCTTTCTACATTGTTACGTGGGTGAGACTTCCGGTGAAAGCGAGGTGGCGCACAGGC
>NW_016158249.1:142476-150371 GCF_001687245.7 Rhagoletis zephyria | reverse complement strand
ACAAAATGTTGCTTCTTTTGAAAGCGCTCCGATTAATTCGCGTAGAGCAAAGAAATATTCAATATAGCCATGACGTACCAACAAGAAATCATGACTTATCGCCATTCTTGGAGACATTAATTGACAAATTAATCGTCCAAACAAATTTTATAGAATGAATTCAGCGTCTCTTAAATGTCTCTGTGTATCTTACATACGTAGTAAATGGTAAGAACTCACGTTTATGGGTAGATGAAAATAATCTCAAGGTAGGCAATATGTCTGGAATTGAATACATAGTTTCTAAAATGTTAGTGGTTATTAGCATTTTTGGTAAAAATTTTCTGATTGATTTCCAACCAATGCAAATTTAGACAATTTTAGTTTATCTATGAAGTGACATAAGGATACATTAAAAATTTTAGTGTTTCCGATATCTCCTTCAATTCAGAAAACCTCGATGAAAATTTTTCGATGAGAGAATTATGCTTTTCACGCAAAGCTTGTTGATGAATGAAGCACTGGAACTCAACGTCTCGAATGTTTTTTGTGGATTTTGTTGATTACTGGCTGTATTTTTGGCACTTCTGAGCTAAATATATTGTGGGGTGTGAATAGATCTTACTTTGGTCTCTAATTTAAACGAATACGAAACTGTTTCCATTATTTTGTTACGTGCCCATCAATGGCACGTAGGTCTTTGGTTCGCCAACCCTGGCATATGTAGATTGTACAAAAAGCATACTGTGCGGCGGTCCTTGCCACATCGCTGCCGTATGCCCCTTACGTTACGAAAGACGTGGCCGCCTTATGAGAGTAGGATCTTGGAATGTAAATTTTTTATCAGACACACTTCTGAGCCGCCTTACCAAGTAAGGTAGGGTGTGTTCAGAAATGCATCAAGCCCAAGCATCAGTCTCTTTTACTTCTAAATTATAATTCCATGAAATGCCTTATTAACGCAACTATGTTCCAATTCGGCATTTAGCCGCAGTTGCACATAAATATTAGACATTTCTATCAATTATAGTTTAGGAATAAAAGAGATTGATGCTTTGGCTTGTACGTAGAATTGTAGTGCAGTCGCTCGGTGTAGTTCGGCGCTCGGAAATACCCACAGCAGCACGTTATCTTGCAACTGACAACGTAAGACGTCATCGGGGGTGTTCATTTTGTGCTTTACTAATATAGATGATATTGATCTTGATAATAAAATTTTGGTACTAAAAGCTGAAAGAAAATATAGATTGCCAGAAAGTTGCTGAATTATTTTCCCAGTGGGATTCTATATACATTTTTAGGTGCTAAGCATAGATCTTATGCATTCCTATTTGCACCATCCTATTTGCACCATAAGAGCAGGAAGGAAGGAGTAAGGCCACAATCAATCTGCCACTACTGTGTCACATTGTGTTGGGACTTGGCATTGAAGCAGGTAAGCATGTGTGCAGCGGTGCAGAGCGCGTATATGTGTGTATGTGTGTATGTTGCCGGAGGCAAATGCCACAATGTAGCACAACAATTGTCAACCGTTGCGGCTGACAACAATTACATCCCTACATATGCAAGTATGTACTAAATCACAAATTCACACACACAGTCAAGTTTATGAATTGGTGCAATCACACGTGCAATGTTTATTTGTATTTGTCACCTGCCTGCACGTGCCTCGATTGCAAATGCGTTAAAATGCGAGCACAACGCAGGTGGGCAAGGTGGGTAATTGATATTGAATTAATTAAACTGCGCAATTTTGATATCCGGTTATTTTGTTTTTTTTTTTTTTTTTTACAGCTTGGGATATTTGAACAAATAATTTATAATTATGTAATTTAAAATTTATGAATAAAGCAGAAAGCCCTTTATATTTGTTTGGAGCTTTGATTTTCCGTTAACTGTCAAAACAGCTACAAAATTGATCCGATTTGGTAACGCTGTTATAAATTGTGCTCAGTTTGGTTTGCCACTTCATCGTATAGAGTCATAAAACATAGTTCAAAATTCTTGCATAAACACTCTTTCATGTATTTTAAGTTAAATTCATGAAAATTCGTAAAATGACAAACACATAAATATATTTAGGAATAAGGTTAATTTCTTATTTCTCGAATACCAATACGGCGACTAAAACGAATACGAATACGCAGACGGATACGATCACGAGTGGGAAGACGAAAACTAATACGAGTTTTAATACGACTACGAAAGGTAAGAAGACGATTACGCACACGAATGCGAAGACGAGGACGAGTAAAAAACGAATACGAAAACAAATACGAAGATTATTACGGTTACGTAGACGAATAAAAATACGAACAAATGATCATTAATTTCTTCATGATTCGATGATCGGATTTAAACCAAATTAATATGGAACCACCTGTGAGGTAACAACTTTCCTTTAAAACAGAATTATACAAAGCGGTTAAAGTGGTCGAAAGTTATGCGATCACACATATACATAAAATAAATAATAAATTCACTGGGACCGCTCCCGTTAGGTACTAACGGATTTCTTTAAATGGAAATAGCACAGCAGACGTATGTATGTACATATTATATTCACCGGTATCAACTCTCATTCGCCGATAGAAGAGATTTTTCTTACATTACACCAGGCCCGATCCGATATATCGGTATTATCCATTTTCATATGACTTCAGCTGCACCATAAAGGTTCCATTTGTGCTTTATTCACACACATAGTGGCAGCTTTGTGCCCTTACCGGGTTAATACTTAAAAATTAGTGCAATAAGTCAACATTATTACAAGCTAAGAATACATTTTATGGTGGAAAAGTAACGCTAGTCTAGCTGAATTTAAATCGAAGCACACCTTCCATCCAAGGCAATGGCATTGCAAATATCCACCGGTGGTTCGGTGTGCAAGCAACTGAAAATATGTACAAGCAAACATAACTTTTTCAGCTTCTTATTTTCTCTCATATTTACCTGCAATGAACGCAAACGAATTACTCGCCTTGGGGGCAATTGCTATGTGCTGTATGGTGTCTGCACTGCGTTGCAACTGAAAATTTTCGTTGTCACTACTGTGTCTCATGCTTATGAACACCCACCCACACACACACACACACACAAGTAAGCAAATCAACACCAGTTTTTGCTTACAATCACACCAACGTAGTACAAGCATGCACATTGTTCAAATATTTAACTCACAAGAACTAGAAAAAAACAACAACAACAAAAATTCTTCCTATCGTCGCTTTGGTCATTTGGCCATTTTCTGCTTCTCCGATTTCGTTTTTATGCTTGTAACCGGCCACCAACACTTACCTTCCTCCTCAGTGCTGCATTGACTCTTTCGTTTGTTGGCTCGTTGCCTCACTGGCGACGCTGTCCGCTGCAACATCACCTAACCCCAATACACAATTTAATCTTTTAACGCTTTTTTCTTACCTGAAGACGCAAATCCCATCAAAGATTTTCAACACGGAACGTGTAAAGCGTCCACGAGCATACAGCTAGATAGATGCATGTACTTTGACATATGCAGGGGCGCACCCAGGAATATATTTTAGGGGGGTTTTATATTTCTGAAGATATATCACCGGAAAATACTGAACATTTTCTTCAGATAATACGCTCTTTAAAATATATTTAAGCAAGTTTTATGTACAGTATGTAATAAATAAATAAACGTTTTAAAATTCATAAACTGCGCTTTATTTACATAAGATTAGCAGAACTCAAACACTTTTAACCGACTTCAATAAAAGGGGAGCTTATCAATTCGCCGGAATACATAACTTTGGACCTCGTGAACCGATTTCAATAATCCTTTTTTTATTTGAAAGATGGTACCTCAAGGTTCGTCCCGTAATTTGGGTTAGAGATTCGATGATTGGATCATAAAGAAATTAACGGTACCCCTAAATTTGAATATAAGAATTGAAGGCGGTTGAGTTCTTTCCTTAAAAACTACTTGTTTAATAAAAAGTTCTAGAAACTCAAGATGCGCTCAACTTTCAAAAGTACCTAATAAAAAATATTCAAAAAGACTCAGTAAATACATATAAATTTATTGATTCCATCAATTATTGCACTTTTATGTTCCTTTTTTTCGATTTCTGTTTTCTGGCTTTCGATAGAGATGGTGATTTTTCACGATTTCTAATTTTTTTTTAATATTTCTTAAATCAGTTTGCAGCTCTCAAGAAAAAAATGCTCGTATATTCATTTCCTCATGAAAATTTACAGCAAAAGCAAAGCGCTTTTTCAAGCAGCAGAAATTATAATAAATATTTCTTATAATTTCCTTGAGAGCTGGATTCTTAGCTTTAAGATACAGTTTGTATTTGAGGTTATTAGCTTTAGGGGGGGTTTGAACCCCAAAACCCACCCCTTGTGTGCGCTAATGGATATATGTATTCATGTGCCACAAAGCGCCACACAGTATAACGAGTGTGGTCAAAAATTAAACAAATATAAAAAACCGAATATTGAACCAAAAATGTTTGGGAATTTTATACTAAACCCCTCGCTGTTCCAGATGAAAAATAATAATTTTGAATTACAATTTTTATTTTAAAATTATAATTTTCCAGAAATACCTTAAATCATGAGAAAAACGAGGTCAAATTGTCAAAAAATCGCGTTGTTTGTTTTTGCAACATTTGAGAAGCTCTAGCAAAGAAATAAAAATTGGTAGAACCTTCCACTTAAGCTTAAAATCCTGTTTCTATCGAAAGCGCTCCGAATAATGCGCTAAGAGGGTTCACAAAGCACACTGTGCGCCGGCCGCCAGTGTTGCAAGCAGCGTAATGGATGCGACGGAAGGAAGTGAAATCTTTGAAAGAAGAAAAGGAAAAACTTAATTTAGCTTTTTGCCATTTTTCTGCTAGCGATCAATTTCCAGCGCTCGTTTGTCGTGTGCAAAGCGGTTTGCCAACTATACCTATTAAGATTTCAATAACATGTCGTTAGTTTGTGTTTAAAGTTTTATGCTGTTTTGTCTTTTAAACTAATTTAATTAGATTGGCTAAACTTGCGTTTGAATGAAAAACTAGAATTTTAATATCCACTACCAGCAAATGCCTGGCTTGTTTCGCGGCGCCTTAAAGACGTTCCGCAATATTGCCAATGCAAATAAAGCATTTGAAGTCCAAACAGTTTTTTATTTACTACACACTACACAGCCCGGTTTGATGTCCACGACACCTTTTTTTCAATTATCCAAAGTGCCGCTTTAAGCATTGCAAGGACTTCTATTAAAAGGACGCATACTTTATGCATATCCTATTATTCCATCCAGCTCTAATTTCAACTTTGAAGCCATCGCAAGACCTAGTTTTTCTCAGCTTCCCAAGGGTGTGTCTGGATCTCTCCATTGCTCCATTGAAGCAAACTATGTATAACGTAGTTTTAGTCAGATTGCCATGTATGTACTTTCTTACTTGAAGAACCTAAGATGGTATCAGACCCCAAATCTTGCTAAAGTATCTCTGACACTCAACCTAGGCTTTCCGTGTTAGCTTCGAATGTAGACTTACCTCTATGTAGATATTTCACTTCTTTACCGCCCGCTTAAACCAAACTAAGGTTGGCTTGTTAGGGATGTGAACGAAGTGTGTTAATTCCGTTAATAGCGATTCCACTACCGAACAACACACACCACAGCTGTGGGTGCCTGCAGGCATTTTCTCCCGGCCCCTGCTATAATACAAAGGTCACCTTTCCCCTCCCGCCATAGCCAGTAATCTTGTAGATATCATTGAGTGTATCCAACTGATGATTGTTTCGTCCAGTCTGCTTGTTGAATCCGTAGAGGAAAGGGTAGCGTTGTTTAACTCAAAATCAACACAAGTAAAGACTCCCATTGTTTACTCCCTTTATTTCCAGTCCCACTTCGATCTTTGTTACAAGGGCATGTGGAGCTGATTTACAGGAGTTGTCACTTTGATGTTCAAATTGCTGAATACTATGCAGACATTTTTTCATGTCCAAATATCGATCGCATATCGGAAGGAAATGGAAACTCTGCCAGAATATTTCTACCATATAAAGCTGTTTGCCGAAATTTGAATTTTCGCAATTAAGACAACCTCATACATATATTGGCAGCTACGCACTTGAAAAATTCAAATTTCTAACTAAAATGAAAGGTACAAAATATGCAAAACTTTCGAAATTTATGTAAACCTTTTCACGGTTGCAATAGGAAATAATTTATGTGTAACTTAGCAATATCCGCAGCTAGTTTAAAAGCTTAACTTGAGAGTATTTTTTATTTTTTTTGATATGGGTAAAATTTGCACTAACCCAGCAGAAAATCTGTAATGATTTATTGTGTCTATAAATGAACATTTCTGACCTAATTCAGGACCATTACCGGACTCTATTTTATCTTATTTGGTGCTGTAACCGCTTAAGCGATTTCCGCCGAGTTCAACAAAGCACGCCGGTCGTTTCCTTTCTGTGCCAACTAACGCCAGGTGGAAATGTCAAGTGAAGCCAAGTCCTTCTCCACCTGGTCTTTCGGGGCATATTGAGGACTATTTCGAGACTAGCTCGGGATTATTTCAAAACCTTTTTCGGACTATTACAGGACCATTTCTGAGCTATTTTAGACCCATTACGGAAGTAGTTCAAAAATATTTTTGGCCTAGCTCGAGTTGATTTCGACATCATTTTGAGACTATTAAGGGTTCCAAGACTTGTTCGAGATCCTTTCGGCACAATTTTACGACTTTTTCATGACCATTTTGGAACTAGTTGAGGATAATTTTGGGACTATTTCGGGATCATATCAGAATGTTTAAAACTAGTCACGAAAAGATTTTGGAATAGTCCTGAACTTTTACTGCAGTGGTCCCGACAAAATGAATAAAATTAAATGAAATTTATGTTTTATTTCTAACCTAACCTATTTTGGTTCGTAACTGAATAGCCTACACATCAGCTGACTTCAAAGATGCATGGTTTTTAAATATGTTTTCAAACGAAAGGCTGGCGTTGCCACTGGTTTAAAAAGTTAAATACAAATTATTTGATATGTTAAATGAATTATTAAAATTTTGGTAAAATGAAATGGAAAGGCTTTATTTCCCAACTTGTATGAATTTGAAAAATCAGATTCAACTTAATTCAGCAATTAATTGAAATTTGTATACCAACTAAAGAGGATTAAGAAGATTTAAATTTAAAAATGCTTTTGAAAAGGGTTGTCACCTGTCTGAAATGTCAAGTTTACTTAAAGTATATCGCAAGAAATATACATACATATATATATGATGTATTTAAATATGAGTGTCAAACGGAGATGTTTAATGGAAGCTTTAGTTTGAATATACTTTTGATTAGGGTTACCTCCTATTCGAAAAGTAGTATCTATCAACACATATACATACTATATATAATACGCAAAGGCAATTTAGTGGAAGTCATCTGATCTGCACCGTTGATTCGAATGAGATGTAAAATTAAAGAGCTTGACCTGTGGATGTGAGATAACGTTTTATTTTTTGAACTTACAGCTTTTTTTATCGGTACAAGTGATTTGAAATTCGAGAAATCGAACTATCGAACATTTTCTTCACGCAGAAACGACTGAAAAGATTTGTAAAAAAAATGGGGTTTTTTGGAGATTTAAGGAAAACTTGGATAACTCAGCCACAACTTTATCGATTTTGACTTGTGAGGTATCATCGGAAAGGTTTTTTTCTCATCCTTTTTCTTGATTAATTTCAATCAATCTTTCTTACATTAAGTGAGTTAATTTGCAAATAAATAAAAAGAGAATACCTTTCCAATGATACCCCACAAGTCGGGGAAGTTTCGATTATTAAATTATTCTTAAACCAATCTTTGAAAAAGTTAAAAAACAGCATCTCATTTCTCGTTATTATGGAAAAACATTTTTTAATTTTTGCATGCAAATTTTTTAAGCTTAAACT
>NW_016158249.1:75693-138972 GCF_001687245.7 Rhagoletis zephyria | reverse complement strand
CGGGAATCGCTTATGGAGTATTCCATGGTTGGTACGGGACAAATCAGATGGGCTTTAGCAATTTCAGTACTAATTAAAATCAACCTGAAATATCATCAAATAAAGTGTGTACAATTTTATATTTGTGTGATAAAAAACAGTAACTTTTATATAATTATCTGCTTCTACAAAAAAAAATAAAAATTGCCATTTCCATATATATACGTAACTTCCTTCAACCATTAAACTCAATCATATATTGCGGTTTCTTCCCGAATAAATTCAGGCAAAGTTGTCATAATACTGAAGTTTTTGGGAAGATTTTGGGAAGAGCTAAATGGCTTATCACCGTTTTTAACAAAAATCCATAGATGGATGCCCAATTTTTACTCTCAAATTAAACTAAAGTCAGTATTGTTTTTTTCCACATAAACTCTATGCTTTGTTGGAAGTACTCGGATCGCAAAAGCAGTTGTTTTATAGCACAAATAGAATGTGTTGTTATACCAGGGCGTATGAGTGATATTAAATGACAAAGACGAGCATCACGCGACATACAGATAGACCGACGAATATATAGCAGCAATGGTATAGCAACATCGTTTGATTCGCCAACAAATTTCCAAAACTAAGCAAAAACCTGCATACATACATAAATATACATAAATAGTAGAATAAAAAACAAAAATTGCCGACGCAAAAGGGCAGTGAAATGATGAAGTGCCCCAAAAAGGGTTAGAACTTTTTAAATTAAGCCAGCGAGAAGCTCAAAGTGTGTGTGTGTGTATGTCTGCTGCAGGAAAAGGGCACAAAAGGAGCGAACAGGAAGGAAGAAAAAGAACAGCATGTTGGCAACATGTTTATCACTTCCTAAGCTGCTGTCGAAGTGAAAGCGGCCGAAAAAGCATAAAAAGCCAGAATGTCGGTAAGGTAAATGGGAGATGATGGTGAGGAATGCAGCGCAAAACTACTGCAGGCTGCTATTGTTCGTTTTATTGTCATATTGTATTTTGTCATCTGATGTAAGCTTTAAAAAAAGAATACTTTAAAAAAAGTTTTATTCATAAATAAATCAGTTTTTGGACGTATTTTCAAATCAGTCCAGCTCACGTAAATCTCAATATTTTCCCAAAATATTTTGGTGCAAATCTTAAATAGATTTTATAATTTTGACGGAAAAAAGTGTCGACTTTTTTCATGGGCAGTGATGCAGTCTAATAGCCACATATTATGTAGATAGTTTTTGTTCAGACCTTTTCATAAACCTTCTTAAGAATTGATTTGATGTCAAATGCGAGAGGGGAAAGCACAACTAATCGTAAAAGTGTTTGTCACCCAAAACAAGGGCTGTCCATACCTGAGGCAACAATTTTCATCACGCTCCACGTACTTCTGGACTTCGAACTGCCGCTAAGTACAAACCCTGGCCAAAAACCATTTTCTGATGCGTAAGTCAGAGATGGCTCCAACCGAACTCCGCCTCCATCAGCTGAAACTCTTGCAACAAACCTTTTATGCTCTGTTCTCACGGTTTCGCGAAGCTTTTAATGCTTCCGTTGGATATGATCTGATCGGCTCCGTAATCGCCATGTAGGGTGACCTAACATTGTTTGTATGTTCATGGGTATGTATACATACATATATTTTCACCTGAGCTGCAAAAAGTCATAACTAACAAATTTTATTTTGCATAGAATGATGTGGGAATTTGTAATACGATTAAATGCATCTTGATTATGAAAATTGAATATTGCCTACTCTTGTAAGAATGCCAGTTAATCTACTAGAATATTTACTGGCTCCTTTGGCTTTACGCTGCATCTAGTTTTTCTCACATTTTGACAAATTGTCAAATCATTAATCTGCTATTTGTATGCCAGAAACTATATCAGCCGTTAATCACAAGGAACCGCGTATACTTTTCAATCGTGGTTATATACATTTCTGCCTGATACAAGTATGTATATCGCATCCCCCTCTATCCAAAGTATAGGCTATTGGGAAACCTTGACTTGTCCTGATCACAACACTTACAGTTGCAACAATGCGTTAATGGCATTGTTTTTTTTTCTAATTTATATCAGCGGAGTAATGCCTATTCGCTATCTTATGTGTATGTAAACCACAAAGCTTACACCACACACACACACGCACAATCAAAGCTGACATCAACTCAGGTAAATTTCGTAAAGCGACCCCAACGCCGCAGCACAAAATGTCCTTTAGCCTCGCCCCATTGGCAGTGGCTAGCAGCATTGGCTTTCACATAATTGCGCTTCTACTAAATTGGCTATAAGCAAAATTGCTGCAAAATGGTTTAAACGAATGAGCTGTGTCATACATAGCAAGCAACCGAATGAGCAAATGAAAAACGCAACAGAAGCGAGCGAGTGCTGGCTGCCACAAAGTGCAGCGAAAATTTTCTATAAAAAAAAAATATATATAAGAATAAAATTAACCGAAAAGTAAATCTGCTGTTAGAAGCATCCGCAGGACGTAAAGCGCACAAAATAAAGAAAGAAAAACTAAAATAAATCGTAAAAATAAAGAAAAAGAATGGCGAAGCTAACCAGCAGACGATTAAGTAGGAGCATCTTATGCATACATACATAGATACATACATACATACATACATACATACATACATATGTACATAGCTGCCGGTCATGCTGTGGGCAAATGATGTGCACGAAGGAAGCATAGCATAGCTGCGCAGCAGAAAGGATAACGGTCCGTGCTGATGGTGGTGTTGGCAATGCTGCTGTGGCTGCCACTACCGCTGCGATGCTGTTGGTGATGAAGCGACAGCGCTGCTGCACAGGAAGATGAAAACATATTTTATGAGCTTCTTGTTGATGATAAAACTTTGTATTAAATGAAAAAAATCCCGCTGGGAGAATAATTGAGACTTTTACATTTTATGTGTGCATTTGTGTGTATGTACATCTATTTATGTTTGAGCAAATGTGCATACAGTATGTGTGTTTGCGAATCTATGTATGTACAACCAAAATAGAAACAAAGGGTATGTATGGGTATGTTTAAATGAATATGTGGGTGTACATACATACATATGTAGGTACATGCGAGGAGCGCTACATACAAATATACAATATATGTATGTATGTACACTAGAGTGACCGTTTTGGATTCAAATTCGAAAACGAGAGCATTCTTATGACGCGCATTTTTTTTTGTTGTTTTCAATTAGTTGTTGTTCAGTTTTCTATAAAATTAAACTTTAAAGATTCACAACAATTTTACTAAATCTAAATTCCATAAAATTAAAATCTAAAAATTTACTAACTATAAAATTAATAATGTGAAATATTATGAAAATAAAATAAGATAAACTAAAACAAACCAAAAAAAAACATTAAATAGAAAAATAAAAATAAAATAAATTTGTAAATCAAAAAAACTTATAATCAAAAGTATAAAAATAAAAAAAAAATTAGTAATTCCTCAAACCGATAATCGATTCTGGGTTCTAAGGTAGTAAGCAGCTCCCAGCACTTGGCTACCGGATGCCAAAGCTGCCAGTGTTAGCAACAAAACTTCCCTTGCATTGAAAATGTCACATTTGTTGCGAACATTGCCACCTGGCGACATTGGCGATACAGCTGATTACTCTTGTATGAAAACTTTCTTGCGACACTGCCATATTGTTAGAGCTGGCCATCATTGCATAGTTAAAGTCGCGAAGCATTTTTTTTTTTTGTGCCCCCAGGTCCGGGAATATTCCGCCTGGAGTCGGGATTTTACTGAAAATTAAGCTGGAAAATAAAATTTTTCAATTTTTATTTTTTAATATAATATTTAGAACTTTAAATTATAGAACGTAGATATTTTAGAGCGTAGACTTAAATAAGAAAAACTATTTTGCGGTATTCATTTGTCCTGTATAGAAAAACAATTCTCTTTAGACGAAGTTTCTTATCAAAAAAAATCATATCCTACATACTACGAAAAATAGGATGGAGTGAAAACGTTGAAAATTCATTTAGAAAGGAAAAATTTATTTGTGGAAGGCTCGGGCACAGATTTACCGCCCAGGCATGGATTTTCTCTCAACGGCCCTCGTGATCCCCGAATACTTAAGGCTGCTTCAAAATATATTTGTGAAAATTTGCTTTTTCATTTATGCGCGTCATTTAGAAAAAAAAAATAAACATTTGTAAAACGCTCAATCCGGAGCAGCCATAGGTCGTTCACAAAATTTTGTTCGCAACGTTCAAACTTCTTTCTTCTATAGTTCTTTGGAAAAGTAATTTTATACACTTTTTGTTAAAAAAAAAAAAAAAAATGTGAGCAAAAGTTTAACGGTCAATCCGGAACTCCTAAGAGTTACCGAAACGCGTTCCAAAAAATTGCATGCTTATTTTCATTACCAATCTCTCATGTTTCAATGCGAAAGCTTTTGAATTCGTGATTTTAAACTTTTTCATACAAGTTTATGGCCACTCTAATGTATGTATGTATGTACACTCATTGGCCAAACCAAAAGCAGCATGACTTTTTGAGCCAACGCATGCTTGAGCGCTATGGGACCATCGTAGCGACCAAAATAGCGAAGGAATAATACAAGCAAGCATAGAAAAAACATAACGAAAATAATAACATCAACATAAAGAACAATAACAACAAACCCACACAGAGTACATACAAGTACATACACACATATTATATATAAAATAGCAATAAAAGTGCCAACGCTTTTCTATTTGTATGTTTTCAGCTAAATCTTTCGAATTTGTTATTCTCTTCCCTTCGGTTGTTCGGTTGTTTGGTTGTTCTTTTGCTATTGTTCAGCAAACCAGCTTAGCTCAGCTACTCAGCAGCAATCCTTTCGCACTCTTGCTTTCGCGTCCGCATCCTGGGAATCGATATAGCCAGTTTTCGCCATAAAGTGCTTTGACGCATATTTTAGTTGCTGCCGCAGCTGCTGCTGGTGTGCTGCTGCTACTCATTCTACGCTGTGTTCCACTACTCCAGCACTACTTACCCCCGAGGTCACTCGATAAGTTGGTTGGTGTACTCCCGCTGGGACTGCAATGGAAATGCTTGTGTGCAATATTTTCACTTTGTTAGTTTGCTTAAATAAATAGATATGTATTATTGTGAAGGCGAAAAATGGCTATATCAAATGCTGGTGTTAATGTAGTGGAAAATTGATTCAAATGAAATACATAAATACCTACAATTTAATGCGCGATATGTATTTAAATGGTAGACAGTTATTATGACAAATGGCAGAGCACAACAATATATAGATATACCATAAACATGCAAACATACAAAGTACAGTACATAGGTTCTCCTTTCTCAAACGAATTATAAAACTGAATCAATTTTACAACCGCTACCAAAATATGTTGGTTCAATTAAACGTAATTCCTGCGGTAGATCGCGTCAAAAATGTCTTTAGTTAGCGCGTTTTTTTTCATGAAGGAAATTTATAAAACGGAATTTTTTACGAGACAATTTTGAAAGCGAATTACCTCATTTGTTGGTAATTCAGATCCAATTTATTTAATTTGTAGGAAGAATCTACAAGTTGCATCAATTATGCAGCGAAGAAAAACAGCGACAAAAACAAAACACACGGACAGAGAACTGTCAAATCGATTTAAGAATGTGCCCATGGGAATGGGGTAATTCGCGATCGTAATTGGGGGAGCGAACAAACTAATTCAGGATGCCGTGGGAAAATGGTATAAAATGGCATAACGTGTTTCAATAAAGGTTGCCACATTGACCGTTCATAGCCTGGATTAACATGTAGGATATTTTCCGAAGAGAGTTGCCACCTTTCTCAAAAAAAAACGGTGCCGTTTGAAAATGGGTGCTACAAAGTGAGCCTGTGCGATATCAGGATGGTGTCCAGCTAAGATCAGGGGTCAGTGATGTGTCGTTAAACTTCTCAATAGCTTTGCTATTTATACGGAAATGATCCTTGACAATGGTTGTAGGGTAAATTTTCAGTGGCTGGATGCAAATGGAGTACGGCTATCTCAGTCAGGTGTTTGTGCCACATAACGTGACCAGTCAGCAGGCCAACAAGTTGTCTGCAATTCCGTCTGCTCAGTGAGAGTAAAGGGCGTTTCAGCGGCGGACGATACAACGATCAAAAATAAATAAACAACAAAGGAAGAAGAAAGAAAGTCACTCGCTAGGGGAAAAGCGATCAACGACCCCGGCAGTTACAAAAGCAGCGTGATATCCGTTAGCCCTTGCCAGAGAGAGGGATATTTTAGCAAACCCTAACAAGGGACGACAGAGAGTAAAAAGGTGAGAATAAAGAGAGTTGATGAAAACTATATGACAATACAAAGGGGCGCTGGGCATAATCCAGCAAATAGGAGCCTCCGCTGACCCGACAGACTCATTTTTGAGAATCCCCTGATTTCGACAATGAAATTCCCTGATTTTGCCCGAAATTTCTTAAAATTTCGCATCCTTATTTTCAACAAAAAAAATTATTAATTTCACTTTAACAGGTGGCAACTCTTTAGTGTACATCTACAGGGCAAATCCTTTAAATTTGACATCTCTGATGACGTTAACAAGTAATGAATAAATGATTTGATGCATTTTCAAAAAACGCATTATTGCGGAAAGGGCAAAAAGGTAGTGAATTTTTGATTTAATTTTCAATAGATAGAGCCCATACTTATGATTTCTGCAATAATGAAAAAAATATGTATACCATCAAAAGGCTAGTTTTACCAAAAACGGCCGCTGGGTACGCTTTGGTGTAATAGAATATGAAGAAACATTGTTTGGCAACATTGTTGGGGAACATTTTTTGCACTTTTCCTTCTTGTTCCTACCTTGTTTTATTTTGCATCAAAGCGCACCCCAGCGGCCGTTTTTAGTAAAACTAAATTGCAAATTCAGATTCCTGGGACCCCAAAACCCCATTAAAGGCTTTTTAAATCTATAAATATTAGCATTAAAATCAATTTTAATGGCCAACTTCAATTGATAAAAAAACGCTTAAAATCGACAACCTGTGAAATTAATTTTTTTATGTACAATCCAGACTTTCAGAAATACTTGGTTTTATCAAATAACCTTTCTAATAATACCGAGTACGTCTGTAACTGGGACGGCAAAATTTTTGAGTTTTGCCCGTTCTTGACTGCCTATTAAAGATAAGCGGTGCTTTCACTGCCATTCAAATTTGTCACAGGCAATCAATAAAAGGTCGATAAAGCAGACGGCCGTCAACTTTTAGCAGGCAATTAAAAAAACGGTCCTTAGCCTAGTATTTGAAATCTAATTTGGTGATAGACTTTACAAGGCGAAATTACTTCATTTTAACATGATTTGCTTATAAATTAAGAATGAGCTCTAAATTAAGATGGTGTAAACATAACATAAAACCCCAATAGGAAGGTAGATAATTAAAGTTTTTAATAATAGGAAGAAACTGCACTATTAAACATTTATTAATGACAAAATGCCCCGTAAAATCCTCCCCCAAAAAAAATCTGGATCCGCTTATTAAAAAAAGTCTTCAAAAAGTATTGAAGAATTTTAGAGTGATCCATTTTTAGAACGAATTTCGGTCATACCTTGTCAAGTTTGGTTTGGAGACTAACCTTTTTCGGCATTATGCCATCTCCCATGATATTTATTTTTCGTTTTGTCTAATTCATGTCCTTACTTCCTTTTATGTGTTTTCGTATCTTAGGAAATAACAATCACGTTTGTGTACACTTAATTGTGTCTGAACCATAACTAAAATATAATTTTGCTTTTCTTTAGCAATCAAGATGGATTTTGAAATAAAGTAGAAATCACTTTGACAATTCGGTAAGCAAACATTTTTCTTACCTAAAACAGAAGTGTAATCCACAGCAAATAAAAAACACGTTAAAATCTAAATAATCATCAGGTGATAGTGACACAGCTTTCGCTCTTTACATGTTTAGACACATACACGGAGTGATGGATGCGTTGCTTGTAGAAGGACTTTCAATCAAAATCAAGCACAAGCAAAAAAGTAACACAAAAAAGTAGTATTGCAAACAAAAAAAAAATATTATCAGAAAACCGAAAAGGACTGCATTTACCTGAGAATGCAGGCTCAAAAAATCAAAACAACAAAACAACGAGAATAAATTACGCAAGAAACGCAACAGCAAAGGACCCAACGCCAGCCACCAAGAGCAAGCAACAAATAAACAGTTGTTGTTAGTATTGTTATGCATTGCTGAAATGCTCGAAGATCTGTCGATTGAAAGGAAAATAGTTTAAACGTAACAGCATGTGTGCATTTGTGTGCTATGAATGAACAACAAAACAAAAAAAAAAAAAACAAAGAAAAAAGTATGTATAGAATTGCAAATGCAATTTCCATTTACTTCTAAAGTCTGTCAGCATTTTTTTCAATGCAACTACGACAATATGTATGTACATATGGTGTTTTCAATTTAAATGTTCTTGCATTTCTTGTTGTTGTGAATTCTAAGCATACAGCATCCTCACAACGCTTAGAGTTACGCAAATATGTATGTATGTACACACATGTGTGTTAAATATTGAGCTATAAAAATGCATACCCTGCAGAGATTTCCACTGCTGTGGGAGAGTGGCACTTGAAGCACCTATTTTTTCAAGTATATAAAGAGAAGTGTCACAGTAACAAGTGTGCTACTTTTAAACAAAATTTATTTCATTTACTTACCGTCAAAATTACATTACGCCTCTTTGTGACTTCAATACGAAGGTGCGCATTAGGTTCCCGACTAGAGAAGAATGGGATGCAGGACTAGCAGTAGCAGAGGGAGGTATATCCATCTAGACTGACGGTTCAGAGATGGAACAAGGAACCGGAGTCGGTTTCTACTCCTGCAGAGCAACCGGTCGTTGTAGTGTCTTCCCAGTGGAGATCTACGCTATTGACAGGGCGGCTTGTGGGAAGACTGTGAGACCACAAGATTATTATAGCCGCGGCTGAGTAGGAAAAAGACAAGGGACTAACTGAAAATCTGGCGGCCCTCAAGGATTTTTAAGGATGCAAAAACACATCAATTACACTATTTTAACCGGTCTGGCATTTTGGGATATCAGAGTTGGTAGGTACTTCCCCGAAACCGAAAAAAAATCGCTAGTCTGGTCGGGCGATCAAAGTGGCGATTAAAAGGGGACTATTTACCGCCCTGCCAGTCTGGCGATTTTTTTTTTTTTGTTTCGGAGTACCAACTCTGATATCCTAAAATGCCAAACTCTTTAGTATAGTTGATTGAAAACAAAATTATCGTTAAAAAAGAACAAAAAAAAATTTTAGAAAAAAATATTGTATATACTATATCAAAAGCTTTAGCAAAACGTCCATTGGAACAGCGGGTTTGTGCACTAAGTGGTGTGCTCACTTCTAGAAGAGCCATAATTCGAGCTTAAATTTTTTTTATGTACATATTTTGGCGCTTGACGAGAGTCGCTTTTCTGCAGCTAACTATGCCGTATAAGATTTTCTTGCAAGGTATTCCAAGCATATGGCTTGTGTGAATACCTGAACGCCAGCCCGTAAATTTCAAAGCATAATTTTCTCTTTCGCCAAATCATTCAGCAACTCAGCAAGCAGCAGAAAGCAGAAAGCAGACAACTAACGCTCTATATTAAAATTGAATAAGCAGTGAGGGATATTGAATATCTAATGCTGGAATGCGCTTCTTAACTGTGACCTATAATACATCTACAATGGTGCACATTCATGTACCATGTATGTTTATTAGGATGCCCCACGAAACATTACTTACCAAATCGAGTCTTAAAATTGTGATGTGTATACCGCTATAATAAGACTAACTCTAACACTCGGCTTTCGGCCTAAGACAAGCATCATAAGCGCTAAGCCTAAACATTGTGCTCCACTTAATATCTTCACTTGAAAGCTCTTTTCAGTGGAAACTACGCAGCTCTTTTTGGTGGAAACTAGGGCATTGGAATACCTTCTTGGAATAATCCAAAGAGAAATTAGTCAGCATTTCTTTAGATTGGCTGTAAGCAGAAGTTCTGATACTCCGACTTCCAGGTTATCAAAAGAACTTTGACCTGACTATAGCGGGATGTAGATCATACAAAGGCAACTAAAGATGTTTTCAGAACAGTAGCAATGATCACGGAGAACTAGCCACTCGGCAAACATGCGGACACTCCTATATATAATAATCAAGGAAATGTCCAGGCAAAAAATTGTAATCTTTTAATCACTAGATAGCCAGATAAGAACAAATTTAGCCGATAAAGGAGCTAGTATAGGCGAAGTCCGTAAATTCATCATTCATTTCCGATGAGGATGCGCACCAAAATGATACCATATTACTCTAATTGTGGCCAAGGTAACTAGAAGAAAGATAACCAACCTGAAGGGAGTCCTAAAATTAGATATATTTTATTCTACTATTCACATCGTTACAAAATTAAACCAGGGCAGAAATTTATCTGAAACTTTTAACGCCTGAAGCTGTTTATTCAACCAGTAATTTTTAACAAAAAAAAAACCGACTTCAAATCTCATATAAAAAAAAATATATATATATATATATATATCTCATGATCCACTGATCGGATCTTAACCAGATTAGTATAGGACCACCTCTGAGACACTACCTTCCCGATGCAAAAAGATCGAAATCGGTTGACGTGGTCCAAAGTTATGCGGTAACATACATAAAAAAAAAAAAAAAAAAAAAATATTCCTCCTCCTTTTTTGGAAGTCGGTTAAAAAGCTAAAAGAGGGAGAAGATACTCTTCCGTTTATAGGCTAGTTTAGCTTTGTATATTTGAGGATTTGCGTACTATAATGTAGAAGCCCTTTTTCGCTGTTCTGCATTCCACAAGGATTCCGCTTTTAATTTCATCTCTATATTCAGTTGAGGTAAGTGTTAAGCTGTGCTATTATTCCTAACCGCAAGTATACCTCAATTTTAGTCCACACTCCTGCACGTTCGTTCGCTTCTATGCTTTTGGATCCCGGCAGGCATTCAGGCTGTCAAGTGGCAAATGGCTCGGTCGTGTTGTACCCATGTATGACGAGGCTCCACTGAAAAGATTCTTCGATCCAACCCGCATGGATGGATAACGAAAACAGGGGCGCCCACGAACAAAATGTAAAGGCCTAGTGCGTAAGAACCGGTCTGCACTCAGTATGAACAACTGGTGCGAATTCTCGGAGTATAGAATCAATTGGCGAAGTTTTTTGATCTCGCTGCTCTGGGTACATCTGTGAATATATATAGCTTGGGTGTATCGATCGAGCCTAAGTCCTTTCTTTCCTTTCTTTCATCCGTAGTTGACATAGACTAAGCTTCGGCTATTGACGTTGATATATGTATGCGGTATCACTAGGTTTTCAAAATCTTGGAGATCTTCTCCTTCTATTATTATACTGCTACTTGTTGTAGCCGAATCTTCGGAAAGGTCGCTACAGCCGAGAAAGTAAATTTTTATAAGAATCTCAAACTTTCCCTTTACTTGTCATTGAAAATTGGCTAAGAAATAACTAGCTTCTTCTCATTTTCATAAAACTAGTTTTACAAAATGGTAATGCGTTGGATCAAAAATGCAATTAAATATTTTGGACATGTTAGTGCAATTAGTCGGCCGCTGTGGTGTAGTGGTAAGCAGTGCGCGCTTCCACTCCGCAGGACCCGGATTCAAACCCTGGTCAAAGCAACATCGCAAAAAATATAGAAAAAAGGTTTTTTCTTAACAGCGGTCGTCCGTCGGCAGGCAATGGCAAACCTCCGATTGTACCTCTGCCATGAAAAACAGCTTCTCATAAAAATACAATCGCCGTTCGGAGTCGGCGTAAAACTGTAGGTCCCTCCGCTTTGTGTGACAATATCAAGGCGCACGCCACAAGTCGGAGGAGAAGCTCGGCCAAACACTAACATATGTGTAAGCGCCAATCTATTATTATTATTATTAGTGCAATTAAAAAAAAGAACATGTCAAATGTTTCATATTTTCAGCCCATTTTGTGGAGGCGAAAGTTTAACGAAATATGTAAAATTCTATTAACAAACCACGATTTTTTTCGGCATTTTCAAAGCTGCATTGTATTTGGGTGGAAGTTATAAAATGTATCGAATTTCATAATTCGCTCGGTGTATAAAACGTGAGGGGCAGCCTAATGAATATAACGCTCATTTGCGGGAAAAGCGGCGCAACTCAAGATGAAAGACGGAGCTTGATATGCAGAAATGGCCATCAGCACTTCTTTTATCTTGTCTAAAAAATTCATAACTATATATGTGAGCCGTTCAGTGCACAAATTGATTAACTCCATCAAAAAAAAAAAAAAAAGTTGGGTGATGCGATCAAATAATGTACATTATTTTTTAAAATTCCAATTTTGTTTAGCAATTATAACAACAAAAGAATAATACTTTGGGCAAAATAAGGAATCAAAGAATCGTGCGATGGCAGCTTTAACCTGTGCATTCAGTTTTGAAATTACTTTGATTAATTTTCTTATTTATCATTTACTTCGATCGATACGCAAAACTTAATTAAAAGCTTTAAAGTCGGTTTCCTTGGATTTTTTTAATTTTTTTTTTTTTTTTTGAGTTATGATATTTTTTGCGCAACCGAGCAATATGTATACATACATACTTACAAGGTAAATACATTTCAGCGCACAAACTTCTTTACTTATTGAGGCGCTCAATTCTTCGGCGAATTTTCAGCTTCTTCGGACCAATATGCTATTCAACTTTGCTTTGTTGTTGTTGTTATTTTTTATCAAAAGTCGGACTTTTTTTTGTCGTAAGTAAGCTTGGAATTATTTATGATTACAAATGGGATATGCTGTCACGTATGCATGTATTTATACATATATGTACGTATACATACTTATGTACTTATGTGTTACTATGCTCAATTTGAACTATGTAAGTATGTAAGTAACTATGTACAGGTATGAGTCCGCTGTTTGCTATGTGAATGCTTAAAAGCTTTTCATCACTACTTACTTCTATATTCTAACTTGACGGCTAGTTGTTCATATATGAACCCATATCTACATACATACATACACATGCCTGCATATACTTACATATGTACGTCCTTACACTGTCTTTTAGCCTTTCGATGACTTGATTTCATTACCTTGCATTCTTTCAAACAAAATTCAATATGTTTTCTTCTTTTTTTTTTTTCTTTTCGATTTGTATTTCGACCAATCCCTTTGATTTCGTTTATTGCTGTTTGCAATTTTCTCTAAAATAAATGATCTAAATGGCTTCTTCTGTGCTCCAATTTGCATTACTTAATTTTTAATAGATTCTGAAATATGTTTTTCTAGCATCTAAAAATAATAATAAAAATGAATAAATTGCAAAAGCAGAAAACGAAGAATGGTCTGAAAATGCTATGAAAAATTACGAATAATTTTAGTCTTGGCAAGGTACTTTCATACAAAATCGACTGGCTATCTTTATACTATTGTTTTTGGCATTAGAAAATACTTGAGATATTTATAATCGCGCAGTAAGAATTTCATAGCAAAGTGCAAAATGTCTTTCATAGGGGAACTTAAACTTAGTTACTCTTCATATTCATAGAATTCTGTAAATTAATAGAGTGCTCTGTGAATTGTATCATCGGTGTTCGTTGGGAACTTATACGTATTTTAGTTTGTTAGGGCTGCTCGGATGGCATTTTTGTTCTAATCACAGATATGCTAGAATCTCTTGTATCGCACGCTGATCACACTTAAATGTCAAACCAAAAACGACTAGGTTAACTATCTTCACCAGGAAAGGAAAAGATACCAACTATTCAATCGCTCAGTTTTTTCATTGCTTCAGGTTATATGTATTTCTTTAAAGTACTTAAAGTAAAATTAATTGAGAACAATTTAGGCCGAACTACCATACGGTAAATTCTCTTATTTCCGTTCTCTGGCCTAGTCAGATGCATGCAAACCGAAATCATAAAGTTTTACTAGTTTGTCTCTTGGATTAGTAAGATGCCCATGTTCTCCTCAGCAAACCTGTTGGCGATAACTGCCGAGGCAGCCACAGCGTCGCGCAGGTTGGCCTAGTCTGCTGTCAATTGCGCAGGCGTCAAAGCTTTTGGCTCTTCAAGGTCGGAGAGTCGTAGGTGGCTCTCACTCCTCTGGTTTAGCTTAATTTTCTTCAGTTCTATGTCGTCCAACACTTTCTGTAGTTGGGTCGGTAGGGTTCTCTGATCCACCGGTTTGGTGTATGGTGCCACAGCACGTAAGTATATGGCAAAGGCCCTTATTCTGCGCTTCGAGTAGCTCAATACCATAACACCATACGACAGTATATATTACACACAAAGAAATGAATATTTCTCGAAACTATTGGCAAAATATAGTAAAACTGCTTATTTCGTTTTTCCCTCTGACGTCAGCACTTTTTTAAAAGGACTTTCAATGGAAAATATCCCTTTACAATTTTTTCCTTGAATGTCCATGAAATTTCGGAATATTTATTTTTGAAAAAATGATTGCATTACCGAAGCCTGTAATGCGACCTTCTCTGCTTGCTGCCCAATTGTACTTCCGAGATGAAAGAGGAAGCCACATTGGTGAACCCAAGAAATCGTCTCTCTAAGGAAGGAAAGCAGGAAATTCTTTAAGGCGGCAAAGCGTGACGGTTCTCGAACTGCATTCAAGGCATCCCTGAAAAAATTTTTAAATTCCACCAGTAAAGTCTAAAGGCCTCCTGGACTACTGCGGTAGTATAGAGGAACAGTCGGAAGGCAAGGTGCTTGCGAATAGTTCGGCGAACCCGATGTACATATATTCAGTAACCAAATGGCGACTGGACGTCATCTCGTGAGGAAATGCTTGAAATCCTAGCCACTCCCACGTGAAGCCAAGAGACTTCGACCGATAAGCCTTATTTCTTTTTTTATAAATAAAAGTCTTCAATAACTGTTAACTAAGACATATATAATATAAAAATTAAAAATAACTGTTATTTTGGATTTATAATATAAAAATCAAAAATAATATTTTTTTTTAATTCTGCGTCAAAAATTGCAAACAAAATTTTACTTTCAAATTTGAGTCTCGGTGAAAAAAGAAATCGATTGGTATGTATCACTTATTTGTAGAACATTTCCTTCATAGTGAATTTTTCCATAACAGTTTGCATCAATAACTGTTATGTTCGGTACCTGAGTTTTACTATATTTGGAACAGAGTTTTGTGTTTTGAATTTTTTGTTTGTTTTTGTGGCACGGTGTCCTCTGTTGACTTTTCAGCGTTCCTTCCACCGTAGGAACCACCGTAACGTGGCGCATCGGAGAGATATCATCGAGTTTGCCTTCAGCCGCTGATAAGTTGTAGCTGTAGGTCGTGACCTCGTCATTAACGCTTTCGTTTTTTAACAATAACAATAGCAAATTGTGCAGCCTGATAACTAATTATTTAGTCAACACAAAGCTTTTTCTTTCTGCGCAATACTTTTGTATGTCACATAGTGGGAGAAATTTTTTGAGCTATGCTCATAAATCAACACAACAGAAAGCCAATTTAAGTTATTAATATACAGGTAAGCGTGATAATACTTTTAAATAGAATTAACAAATGCTGTAATGTCATAAAGGGAAAGCAGAGAAAGTGTTTGAACAAAGCAAAACTTAAGTGAATGTCTATGTAGGTATGCGTGCAGTATAACAATATATAAATCTGACACGAAGCTACTTTTGAATAAGTACGTAGGTATATGTACTTATGTATATTAATATCCTTACAAGCTGCAATAAGGATGTGGCACAATTTTTCGCGGCGAAAAGCAAGCGCTGAACGACCGTCTACAACAACGACCGCTGCCACTGTTCCTTTTTTCATAGCTGCGCTTCCTCTCTCTCTCTCCCACTCCTCTAATCTAAATAGCTGCCTCATCCTTTCACCAACCACTCGTATTTTTAATTAATCGCAAGCTTTCGCGCATCGAAGTCTGAGTCACCAAGAAGCGCCCACGAAACAAAAGTAATTACAAGCAAGCGCAGCAAGTGAAAAAGAAAGAAATAACAAGGAGTATATAGATTTAAGTGAGAGCATGGAGCAATGTCGACCATAATTCAATTTGTGTGCTACGTGGACTCTCGGCCGTCCGCATGATAGGCGACAGTCGAGCGGGATTGTACGCGCCCGAAGCAAATGAAAATGGCTGAAAAACGCACTCTCCTCCTTGGCACCTTTTTTTTTGTGTTTTTTTTTTTTTGATGCCCCAAAGACAATGTTCCCAAATTTTAAATTAGTTCGCTTAACAATAACAAGCTGTAGTTGATGGCGACAGTTGCAGCGCCAGCCACAAGAACAATGACAAGCGTATACGCAATAAAGATTATCACAGGCGGCGTTGCAACAACCACAGCTTTGTGTCTCTCTGATAACGGGAAGTTGAAACAACGTGTAGCGGTTCCACAAATTTTATGAATAATCGGCCTAAGGCAGAGCGCAACAGCGCTGCTCACAGTGGTACAGCTCCATACATGTTTTTGGGAAAAAAATGAAAGGAATCGGCATAGAAACTCAATGGATATTAATCCAGAAAAAAAAATTGGGGTGATCGATTTATTTAAAGCATATCTCCCATGCAAACCTAACCTCAAAAACATTTTTAAAATTCCATAAAAAGTGCACCGGAATATATGAGTCCGATATTTTGTCCATATATTTGTAACATTTAATGTTTTTATGAACCCCAGAAAAAACCAGCATAATTTAATTATTTCAAAGCATACCTCCCGCAAAAACCTAACCTAAAAAATGCCTTAAATGCCCTAAAAGCAAGCCAATATATCGTCGTTTAAAGTACAAAACCGCGTATGTGACACTGAAAACACTCATATTTCAAAATGGTTCTCGGTTTTATAAAGCAATCGCATTTCTGGCATTTTTCGGGACGAATGTATAACGATTGAACCAAAAGCTTGTGTAAGCAAATCCAATGTTTGGCTGCAAATGTCAGTTACGCGGTTTTGAAGAATGACGATAACCGGTTTTGTACTTTAAACCACGATACACATATATGCCTCAGAAAACCATATATTTTTAATACCGTTATGTGTAAACCCTCCAAATTGGGCATAATCGTTTTATTTCAAAGCATACCAGCCAAATAAACCTAACCTCAAAATCCCCCTTCAAAGACCCTTAAAAAGCGGACCGACAAAACACATCATGGCAGTAAAAGCGCCTTAAAAATACTACACATGCCATCATTACAAAATGAGGTTACGTTAAAAGTCGCAAATATGAGCCAAAATGTTTTTTCCAGAAATACATAGAAAATATTCCGGTATTTCAATTTTTTTATAATAAGGGGGCGAAGGAAGACGAAGGAAACATAGTTTTCGTCCATCAAAAGTGTCAAAGTTAGCATTTGTAAAGTGTCATTTTTGTCTGCCTTAAAAGTATTTTTGTCTTGTTACTCCCTCCCAAAACTCTTATGGCCACATTCATAAAAACTAAAATAGATTTGAAGAGCTTTATGAAGTGAAATTTTCAAAAAAAAAAAATGTCGATACATGAAATATACTTTATTTTTTATGAATAAGGGCGTTAGTTAATATATTTTCAAAAGTGTTTAATCTTGGAAATGTAATTTCTAATCTCACAACTCGATTCTACATATCGTGCACTTTCTTCAAAGGTGTATGCAATTTTTTAAACAGGTGGCAACCCTCCTCAAAAATAATTTTGGCAGTAAGCTCTCCGAAACCTCTATAATTTGATACCCATATTGCAATATTTAATTTATATTATCATTTAAATCAAATTAAAATTTTCAAACTGGTGGCAACTTTCCACAAAAATATTTTAGACTGTACTTATCTTTACTTAAAAACTAAAATATTCAAGCAGGTGGCAGCTCTCTAATTTTTCTATATTTTTAGCTTGACCATCAGTAAGCATCGGTGAAAATTGCATTCCTTTCCATGCATTAGTTTTCGAGTGATGCGCTTACAAATATACAGACAGACAAAAATTGTAAAAATTTTTGATTTGGGTTCTGCTGCTGTAATAAAGACCCCCCATATTAGGATTTCTTTAATATCTATAATGTACAGATATATATTTGATATATTGCCCTGATTTTTTGCTCTATTTTCTCTAGTATCTAAGTGCTATTTTTTGCTATGAACCTACAACAAAAACAATAAAAACAAAGGATATAAGACAAACACATTGCTTAAGTGAGCAAAAATCTCAATCAGTTTTAGTTGAATAAAATTCTTCTGACTTTTGTTACTTTTAATTAATTTACAAGTGGAAATTTCGTTTAAAGTTAGAATTAATTTTTCTTATTCAAATATCACTTTTTTGGCTAAACCATTCAAACATAAAAATTGAATATTCAAACATTTGTATTTATTCCACCGAAATACCACTGTACTGCCCGCCAACAGTGCCCCCAGGCCACTTCCACAACAACACACCCTGCAGGAAATGTATCTAACTATAAGCCAACTTTAAGTTGATTAGGAAGGAGCTATAAGTCATTTATTATCAGTATATTTTCTTAGATGAAAGCTAACTATATTTCTATGGCGATGGCCGCGCAATAGTCAAGGGCATTTGATGTAACTAACAACTACTTTTGGGCATAAAATATCAACAGGAAGTACAAAATATTTTATTTTTTTTAATTTTTTTTTTGTTTTTGTTTTTTTTTTTTTTTTTTATTTTTTTTTATATTATTACATTTCATATTTGTTTAAATATTCTGCTGTAGGTAGGTCCCACATTCGAACTCCGTCAGTCATAACTTGAAAATGATAATATGAAATTTCGATCTTCCTTTTATTTGTCCTCAATTCGCAAAGAGTATTTGCGAAGTGCAGAATATTTAAATAGAAACGCGTTAAAAGAAAAAATGCTCCGGCATTACTTGTCCACTTGTTGCAAGTTAGCTTTTTGTAGCTAACTACAAGTTATGTTTTTTATAGAAATCCAGCAAAAAATCTAACTACAAGTGGGTTATTTTTTATCAATTGACAATTTTTTTCTGCAGGGCAGCTACATGCTTAACACAGTCAAATCTCTGCCAACTACGCGCATACGACTCGATGCATGAAAGCTGCTTAAAACTACAATTAAAATACAAGTATGTAGTTATGCGAAATCAGAGAAACACACACACACACACACATGCAGGCACGCCCGCACCAGCACGATTCTTACAACATAGCACTTTTCAAAGTTTCAATGAAGGTGAAGGTGAAGAAACAAATTTCTTGGCTGATTTCTGCATTACACTCGTAATTGCTTACTCTACGTACATATGTAAGTATTTATATGTAGCGGTATGTTTAAAACATGCGCAGCGCCACCTTTCACCTGCTAACAAAATTCATAAAAACTTCAAAGTTCTTTTCATGCAATCGCACCCAAGCCAAAAACTTGCACAACAGCCAGCAAACTGCCAACTTTACGTGCACACACAGCTTCCGCTTTCATCGTAAGTATTTCTGCCGCTCAGCTTCATCTCGCTATCCTGCGGCTTAGTTTGCCAAAAACCAACGAACTCTGCCACATTGGCCTGAAAATGCGTTGCACAATGAATTCAACTTTTCATTTTCGCTTGTATTTTATATTAATTTTGTGCGCACAGTTTTTCTTAATGAGTTAGCTGCGCATGCGCATCTGTGGTTTCAGAGTAGGTATGTATGTACATTAGGCCGTACCAGTAAAAAAAAACCCCTGAGTTTAAAGTATTTTTGTAAGCCAATTGCGAAATTGCAGGCAATGGCAAACCTCCGAGTGTATTTCTGCCATGAAGTTCGGAGTCGGCATAAAACTCTACCACAAATTGGAGAAGAAGCTCGGCCAAACACTAACATATGTGTAAGCGTCAATCTATTATTATTATTCTATTATTAATTGCGAAAAAAAATATTTTTTTCTTTAGTCAACCGTAGGATACGTCTTTTTACATTTTCTGTCATATCTTCGACATTTACAGTCTGATCTAAAGTACGTATGTATATGGACGTTCTTGGCTCGTGGAGGCAATTTTTCTGTTTCCGAGTTCATTGCCTGAAAACACCCGTTCTAGTACTTACCCACTATTATATCTCAGTACCTACCACCCTAATGTCAGTAAATTAAAGCTCGGCAAAAATCATCAAACTTTTGCTAAGGAAATATTTAGGGTATTTCAGTATAACTATTTAAAAAAAAAAAAATGTATTGCCGAATATCGGCGTGACCGAGAAACGTACAAAGCAGGTACGGAAAGTAATCGTTATTTTTTTAAATTTTAACCAAAAAACCGCCGTAAAAGAATTTTAACTAGTTAAATTCACGTATTTGTCTTCGTACGTCCTACTGTAATTTACAATGATTTTTATTTTTCGAGTTTAACCAATAAAGATTAAAAATAATAATTTATATTTAAGTTTTGGTTTTTTTCGCTCAATGGAAATTATTATTAGCTGCTTTTTATTTTTTCAATGAAAGATAATAATTTTTTTTTGTTTAATACTTTTTTTTCGTTAAAAGGTAATAATTATTCTTGAACTTTATTTTTTCACTTAAGAATAACGATCATTCAATAAACGCAAAAGCAATACCTGCGTGATTTCCGACGTATACTTTGCAGAGCTAAGAAAAGGAATAAGACCCAAAAGGTTCGGTTCAAAATTTCTGTTGGTTGTGTCTATATGGCCTTTTAAACTTTATAAAAAATCATTATTTTTAAGTGGCAAAATAAAATTCCACAACGATTATTATCTCTGAGTGAAAAAATTCAAATTAAAAAAAATTATTATTTGTGATCGAAAAAATATAAATCAAATAATGATTATTTGCGTTGAGCGAAAAAATAAAACCGAATAAAAATTAAACAGGTTTACAAACAAAAAAAAAACAAAAAGTGTATGCATATTAATCCAAACCTATATATCCCTATGTTATTCGAGACGCTGAATGCGAATTCGAAGTCCGTTAGTCTCCACAACGTCAGGTTCGTGGTCAGCTGAAAGTCAAGTAGGGAAAAATTCGTTGAATAACAATAAATGCTGATTAGAATTATTTTACTCATATTGATTACCGTCCCTTTTACAAGGTTCGGTAAAAAAATAATAAAAAATTCGAAATTGCATTTGCAAAAATTGATTATATTCAAGGGTGTACGACCAACTTTTTTTATATGCTTATAAGGTGATACTGGCTAATGTACATACATACATCTATACATATTTGTGTATGTATATATACTACTTTCCGCAGGTTAAGCACCTAAGGACATGCTCACACAGAGCGAATACCATTGTGGCTTAATGCTTTCTGCTACTTTTTGTCGACGTTTCCAAAACTTCAATCGCAAAGTGATGAGTTGCGTATTACTTTGCGCCCCTCAGAGCGTTTACTTTGCTGTGGTAGATCAACAGTGCGTATGATTAATAAAGAACTTTGAATTGCATTTTTTAACTGTAAATTAATTATTCGACATGGAAAAGTTTTTCTCTCAATACAGAAGTGGAACGTGTTTTTGGAGTAAACTTATAAATCAGTTTGCTGACTGTGTGTCGTTTACTTTTTGCGGTTTCGGGCTTGAATTTTGTTGAACCTTCATCTCTCAACAAGTCCTCGATCCCGGAAATGTTAAATTTCCATATTTTTGAAGTGAAACTTCTTTAGCGGCGGTTGGTTGGTTGGGAGTAAATTGGCAAATTCAACGGGAACTGCACACAAAAATTGTGCAACGGAAATGATGCAACGGAAATGGTTGGTTCTGAAACAAGTGTTTCTTGAGTGTATGCACTTGGTATCAATTTAACAAAAACTTGCTAATAAGAGGTTAAAAAATAACACTTAGAAAAAGGTCAATACAAGAATGAAAGTAAATGTGAGTACGTACATAGATAACTAAAAGGAGAAAGGTAACGGTAAAAATAAAAACAAAGATGCGTAAAGATAGGGCAAAAATTAAGGCCAACATAGGTAAATTTAAAGACTTTACTAATATGTATATATACGGGCAAAGGTGAAGGGGGATATTTAGATGAAGAATATGATAAACATAAAAGTGAAAACAATTAAAAATTTAAAGAAAAAGATGAGGGTGAGGATACCGATTAAAGTAATGATAAAGATAGAGGAAGAAAGATTAAAACAAAGGTAATTATAGAGAAAAGAATATAGATACAGTCTCAATCTGGGAACAATTTTGGGATATTAGAGATTTTCAGGATTCTCGGGATTTATCGATAAAATAATCGATATTTTTATCGTTTTTTTTATCGATTTTGTTATCGAAATTTTTATCGATATTGCTATTGGCTTTGCCGTCGATATTGTAACGATATTTCTATTAAAATTTTTATCGATATTGTTATCGATTATTTATCGATTTTGTCATCGATTTTGTTATCGATTTTTATGAACAATTTATCGATTTCTTATCGATTTTGTTATCGATTATTTACCTATTTTGTTATCGATTATCTATCGCTTTTGTTATCGACATTTTTATCAATTTTCTACTCGATTTTTGTCATTGGTTATTTATCGATTTCGTTATCGATATTTTTGTTGATTTTCTAATTGATTTTGAGACCAATGAGGATAAAGAAAAACAGAATAACTAAGATTTAAAAAATGTAAAAATAAAAAATGACAAAATATACACATGTACTTACTTTTTTTGTTCAGTTATTCTGTGCTATTTAGTGGAGGCTAGTATCATTTGTCTGACAATCAAAGAATTTATACAAAAAATTTGTTTGCCATACAGTTTAATAAATAAATAAATAAATTATTTAAAATATAATAGTGCATGAGTTTTTAGTTTCAACGAACATTTGTACCCACTACTTGCTACCATAATGGACATTTTAATCCTTATTTTAAATAAAGTTCATTTAGGTTTATTAAGCATGGCAATCACTGGGGTTAGAGTGTACTTCGAAAATGTTGGGCAGTAAATATTACCAGGGCTCATCGAAGTTAAGAAGATATTTTCATTTTAAGCTTGCACCGTGAAAGAAAAAAAATCCGTACTTTAATATGTAATGTAAATCATCGTTACCTAAAATATTTTCACATTAAACTTTTCCTTTTATATAATTTATTATAAGCCTTATTACATATGCCTTGTCTATCCATACAAGTTTTAACGAGCAAACAATGTTGAAAATATATTTAAGTTAATTTTAGATGAATACCAATTTATCAAATAAAAATAAATACGGGTATACTAAATATTAAATATCCTCTTTTTGGAAATTTAAATTTTTCACATCTCACAAAGTATGTTCAATTAAAAATTACCCCAAAATAAATATGAAAGATTTTATAAGCTTGGCATTAATTTATGATTAATTTTTCAGCAAATGTTTACTTTTAATTTTCACAAGATACCAAAATGAAAATATATATACATACAACGAAGATTTTCTTATGCAACTTCACTAAGCACATTTCGTAAGTATGTGTGTGTGTATACATGAATGCATGTATGGATGTATGACTATGGTTTCCTATGAAACTAAGTCATATGTTGCCTAGCATATCTACCTTCTCTAGTCTGGGGTCGTACAATTTACATATTTTTGCAAACTAAATGAACTTTTGGTTTATGCATATTCTTTAATGTACACTTTAAACCAAATACCTATTAAATCAGAGAAAAGTACGATATATGCATCTACTTGTATGTACTTGCATATGTACATTAGAGTGGTCCAGAAAAATAAAGTCAGAATTTTAATGTCGCCACCCCCTAGGTTTGTTCTATCCCGAAAAAATTAGACCACTATTTCTTATTATAAAATCAAAAAATATTTAGGGAGTGCTCAAAGCGTTCAAAGATTTCCATGAATTTTATATGGGGGAAAAAAGCAACTGTTGGTAGAAATGGTATAAAATTCTTTAAAATCAATATTTTTGGATCGGAAAACTGTGGTTCCCTTCAGGAGGCTTCTAGTATTAATACCCAATTGTTTATGTAACCATTTTTTAATACTAAAGATCTTTTATTGGTCACCCCATTGCATTTTCTGGGGGTGTGGGCGGACCTATAAAATGTAGATAGTTACGATGAAAAAAAGGGTTAAAGAGACAATTGGGTATTATTATTGGGAATTTCCTGAATAGAAACCGAGACCCAAACATATTGATTTTCAAGAATTCTACACTATTTCTATGAAAAGTTTTTTTTTCCCCCATATAAAATACATGGAAACCTTTGAACGGCTTGAGCACTCCCTTTTTTTTCAAAATAAAAAATAGGGGTATATTTTTTCGGTATAGAAGAATCCTAGGCGGTGGCGGCATTTCGACTTTTCTTTTTCACATGCAATTTTGGACCACTCTAATGCACATGCATACATAAGTATGTACATATAGGATATGCCATTTAAGAATTTGGGTTTTAATAAAAGTCTTTACTTACATATTTCCAACTAAGTAAATTTGCATTGGGAATGCATATTTGTGTGTATGTACTAGGTTAGGTTATGTTGTGGTTGTTGTCCCCGACGACCTACGCACTTGGACAATTAAGTTTGGTCTTTGTGATACTACGGAAACTGAACGGAGACCATTATTTAGTCGCCAAGTGACGCGAACCGATTACGAAATTACGAATGCGAATGATTTCAATGCTGCGAACTCCTCAGGGTTACTCGGGAAGTGCGAGCAAATGGTTTTAATCTTAGCCTTGCGAAGACTGGGCAGTCTAATATAAACTGCTGAGATAACCATCTCATCATCCTCTTGACTTTTGATACAGGAGCGATCAGTTTAGATTCCTAGCCCTACCGCGGGCATACCAATCGTACAATGGACTATCAGAAACCCCACCAACAGCGCGTTGACGCTTTGCAGGGAGCCTTTCTGACCTCCCCCCGTTCAATATTAGGCCAGAAGATTCTTGTAATGACTCACCCCTTCGTTTTTACCCAACTCCCGCTGAGCTTAAATGAGGCCCAAGTGTTCAAGATTGAAACACAGGAGGACAGCAGCCTCCCAGAGTGTGAAAAATAAACATTTTTGTGCAAAACCTAGTATTCGACTTTGAAAGTCTTATTGAATAAAAAATTTCCTGAACCTTAAAAACAACCTCCGAAAGTAAAATTAGTTTATTTTTTTTCCTTTTTTGAGCTGAAAACATTACGTAAGGAACTTTAAAACAACTAAAGATGTGCCTTTCCTTTGAGAGGAAATATATATGTATGAGATATGCAGTGGCAGCTTTTAAAATTTGATCGGAAATATTGAAACATTTTGGGGTCAATGGTAATGGTGGTTTCGTTTCTACCAAAAAATGTCGCCTTTCGATTGTCCCTTTCGCTCGATTCTAAATTAAAGACAAAGGATGAGAAAATTGTGTGTTTGTTTCATAAAATTTCACACTCTTGTAAGGCAAAAAAGGCCCTTTGACAAATACAAGAAGGCAAAAACATACCTTTTTACAGGGTTGAGTGTAACATCAAACACATTTTGCACCGGGAAAGGGCGACATTTTTTGGAAGAAACGACATCGCCATAAGCTTTAAGAAAAAGGCTAAGTATAATGAGCTGACAGCATTCACTTTTAATTTACTTTACTTGCCTCATACATAGGTCTAGCATAGCATAGTAGAAAGTTTCTGGAAAAAAATTTAAAACTGGGTTGCCAAATGTATGAAAATTTAAATTTATTTAAAAGCTTCACAGCATACTTCACTTTCTATAGTAAAACAAAAATTGTTTGCAGAGTTAAAAAAAAATTTTTGTAATGGGGTTGCCACCTTTCTAAAAAGTTACAATTACGTTTATTAAAAAAAAATGTATGCCTATTTACTATCATAATATGGGTATCAAATGAAAAGTGTTTGAACAAGCTTTAATACTAGCATGTTTTTGAGTGACAACCCTACTCTATTAATCTATCTCTATCTATCTATCAACTATGACTGTCATTTTAGTTATTTAAATTATATTATTCAAAGAAATAGAAAATACGAGTTTAATTGAAAAATTTTGGGTGGTGCGTTTTATGTTAAATTGTTTTAAAAAACTCATTCATGTGACTATTTGAATTACTTTTAATTATTTCTTTTTTTTAATAATTTAATTAACGGAAGAAAAACCCAACAACTTCGGAATTAAGACTTTCTTATTTATGTAATTTTTTTAATATTTTTTTTTTAATTTCTTTTATTGTTATTTATATTTACTTTTATTAAAAGCTTATTGCACATCTGGAAGCCAAGTCCTTTCCTTTGACAACTCAATGTTTTGTTCAACGAACATCCCACATTTTATAATTTTTCGTATAGATGGCAACCCTCTTTTTCTGGAAACCATGCTTTTTGATTGAACACCTCATTTTCTATAATCGAATGAAATGTACAAATCTTAAAGTCAATTCTCGTTCTGCGTTATTGTGAAGTGATAAAAATAACACCGCAATAATTTCGGTGTGAGTTTTTAACTTTTCACTTTGCCTCACGATAATGCAGAAGGGGGACCCTGATGTCATTAACAAAAAATGCCCCTAAAAACAATAAAAAACTTGCTGTACATCCGGAAGTCACATCCTTTCACTTGAGACCTCATTTTAAGTCCAACTAACGGTGAAGATTTTATAATTTATAAAAATGTGGCAACCGTGCACAAAAAATAATACATTAATCTCAAGTGTGGTAATTGAATTAACGGATCTTATAATTGTTTAGACAATAGTTTCTAAGTACTCCTATCGATACCGATTCGATCCGTTCGGTTATTCTCGAGATCAGCGTGTTCAAAAAATCTCGACTTGGCTTTATACTATGTAATGAAGGCTCTTTAATTTGGTATGCCATTTTGTTATGCAACAAACGGTGAATATCTTATAATTTTTAAATAGTTGGCAACCCTACTCGAAATAATAATACATACATTATTGCACATCTAGAGGCTAAGTCTGAAAAGATGTTGACAGTGACGGTGCATAACTCATACCTTCGCTTAGAAACTCTACTCAAAAAAATTAAATGTTAATGCTTGTCTAGAGGCCAATCTGTTTCATTTGACACCTAATTTTTTTTAAACCAACCATCTTATAATTTGTGGCACCCTATGGAGATTGTAAATGCCAAAGGTCACTCTCCTGCCGATACAGAATATATTAGAGAAAATCTCGTTTCATTCAAACGATTCAATAAGTGAGAATGTGTGCGTTAAATGCACTGCTCAGCTACTGCTCTTCGTATAGGTGTGAAACACAAATGTGATCAGAGAGCGCTCAGTGAACTATGGCCTGCCGACCACTTCTTTATACTATGTATGATATGACCATAAAGGAAGGTTACTCATACCGCCGTGTATCGTACATGTTCCCAGGGCATTTCACTGTTTTCACTAGGCATTAAATGAAAAAATTTTAATTACTATGTTTGGCATTCAACTAATCTCACACCTTTTCAAATAAATCTAGATATTGAAACCGTTATGAAAAAATTTATGTATATTTTAAAAATTATTTGACAATTTTTATGAGCTTGAGGCCGTTTTTAGTGAAAACTTATTGTGGAAAATTTGAAAAAAGCAACAAGAATTAACAAGGCAAACTTAGCACAGTGCATAGGCAATTTGCTGAGTCAGTGGTGATCGTCAATTCGAATCCTACTGAAAGAAGTCTGATGAGGAAATGTGGTGATTTGCGAAATAGCTATCACTTCTACCATTTTTTCAAATTATTGTTGCTTTTCCACAATAAATTTTCATTTAAAAAACGGCCTCAAGCTCGTACAAATTGTTGAATATAATTATTTGACAAAGTATATGAATCGATTTTGAGAGATCGATTTATTTATTGGCGATTCTTTCTTGCATCGATTATTTTTATTTCAAAAATCTAATTTTTTTCGATCTGGCATCTATAGTTAATAGACGAACACACGTTATCTTGAAAATTTATATATTAATTACAAAAGGCGCAAAATATCCGCTGATTTTTATTATCTTTGGCTATAGAAAAATTCGCTATATTATTTTTTTTAAACAGCGCTGGCTAGCAGTGGCGATAACCGCAATAGTGGACTTTACTTAAATATGTAACTTTTATTAGTTCAAATGTGTTTTAAAACAAACAAAAAATTATCAACTTCTTTGGTTACAGTACTTTTTCTAAGACCCATTGCTAATTTAAATAAATTCCAGAGCTAAATGAATCCGAAATTTTAAAATTTATTAATAAATTTATCAAATTTTACCATAATTAAGGCTTACAAATGCTTTTTCGGATTTTATGAATTCTGACTTTGTTATGAGCATAATAAAATGTTTCAAGTGTCATAATGTTTTGTTGTTGCATACTCCAAGGTGTCTAGATTAAATAAGTTTATTGTTTAAGTTTTTAAATAACATTGATTTGTGGCCACTTTTTCAGTCTTCTAGACCATTGTTTGTCTGTATCAATTCTAAAAGCTAAAGCCGATATATTGTAATATATGTAAATATGTATGTACGCTCAATACATATTTAGAAATAATATGCTATTCAATCCTACCCTGTGTGTATTAAAAATTTCTCTTAATCTGCCTACTAAAATATGTACTAAATCGCACTTTTCAAACTTGCAAACACTTCGGTATAAATAGTTATTCGAAAGAACACTTATACATACAATTTTTCATATGCATCCATACAGTTGTGCAAACATACTACATTGCTTTCGAAAGCAGTATGTAAATATGTATGTACATACTGCTTGCCAATAGGCATTTAAAGCGGCTGTGCCATGCATCACAAATAATCCTCGGCAAAGTTTCCTAATGCACTAGCTGTATGCTGATGCACACATCGACATTATATTACGCATTTATGTATGTATATACATACATACCCTGCAAAACATTGTGCGAAGAATCTCTACAAAGAATATATTCCGGGATTAGTCTCAATCGGATACAATTGGGGCATTAATTAGTTACAACTAGTCACATAAGGGTCGTTTAGTCTCGACTAATCCCTTACTTGTATTGTATAGTTGAAGATGAATTAGTCCCCGAATCATCCCTTACGGGTATAGTTGGAGACCAAATGATCCCCGACTCATCTCTAATGTGTACAATTAACGATTTAGTGATATGTAGGCACTTATTCAACGAAATTTCATGTGCGACGTTGACCAGCAGAGAGAGTGAGCGCTAAGCAAATCTGATAACCTCGTTTCGATTCGCAGCTGGGGCAAACTTTTATTTTTATTTTTTATATTTATACCCGAGCGCACTTGTGCACAAGGGTATTATAACTTTGTTCACATAACGGTTGTTTGTAACAGGCAAAACGAATCGAGATAGATATAGACAAATGTATACATAAATGATCAGAANAAGTGGCCAATTGATCCAAATCTAGAATATTAAATGCTAAATGTAAATAAAATTGTACATGCGCTTGCACCCAACTTCGTACTACCTAAAATCACCAACAGTATAATTCGGTGGTCGGCGCTCCAAGTCTATTCCGAGACACTGTAGGGTATTTCAGAAAGAAATCTATGTAGTGGATGTGCGCTCGCTGTTCGTTGCCCACCCTTGCCCCACTTGCAGGGGCGCATAATTGGTGTCTAAGCGCAAGCACCAGATTTTCATGCACTCGACTTGTGACTTTTCATGCCTCCATTAGTTTAGCTTCTTATGTTGTCTCTGTTCTATTTTTTATTTTATTTTTTATTTTTTTTTTTGTTTAATTTGCATATGTGTATATGTGCGTGTGCGCGTGCGAGTTGTACACTTTTGTAATTTCGTTATAAATACTTGCACATACTTTCAGGGCTGAATTGTAGCTTTTGTGCATTTGCAATGCGAGCAAAGTTTTTTTGTATGCCCCCATGCGCAGCTGCTTAGCTACTTTAGTGCGCTTCAGTGCTTTTTTGCTGCTTCTGTTTGCCGTTTTTCCTCAAACATTTATTGCCGCTTGTGAATCTTGTAGTCTTTACTTTTGCATAATTTAACATTTTTAGTGGCTTGTTTTTTGTTTTTTTTTTTGCTCAACCAGTACAGCATATCTTTGGCATGCATATTTAAGTTTCGTTTCATTTTTTAATACATCCGTACATATTTTTGTGTGTGTGTGTGTGTGTTTTCGTCGCTTTTTCATGCCTTCATTGCTCCACCTTGGCAATTACAGTTGCAACTTCGCGTGTATGAGTTTCAAGTTTACACAAGTACTACATGCCACTTACTTAGTTAGAGCATTGTATCCGCACCCTCGTTTTTTGCTTACTTCTCTAACATCATACGTGTTCTGCTCCTCCTCCTCCTCCTCTTCCGCATACTCATTACTGCCGCTTCGCATATTAGCCTCTCTGGCGAAGTTTTTCTTCTTACAGGCATTTTTTTTGTTTGTTTTTGTTTTTATTTTCTTTGGTTTTTGTGAATTACCATTCCAGCCAGCTGCAGCCCCATTCTTGCCATGTCGTATACGTAACCTTGTACATGTAATGATTTTGTGTTCATAACTGTTTCGTGCTTAAAACGCATGTGGTGGCATTCTGTTTGTATGCATGCGCCTGCCTACGCAGCGATTGCCATGGCATTTTAGTGTTTGCTTTTATTTTATTTGTTTTTGCATTAGTGTTGTTGAGCTGCTTGTAAGCTTGAGATTATCAAGTTACCTTTACTCTTTTACACTTTGAAGTGTTTTCGAAATAATTTCTAAGTGTTTCACATGACACGTTTTGCAGCAGCAACTTCTGCACCACATACACGCACACATGCTTACAAAACACTTTTATGAAAGCTTACAAGTACCACTTGACTCCTTGACGGTAATAGTTTGCTTTCAGTCTTCATACACACACACACACACAGGCACATGCAAAAAGCATTGGTCCTACCACCTTTTCTTTTGGGATTTTCAGTCATTCCATTCAATTTTATTTCGCCTTATACCAATATGCTTTCATTTTATATTCAGTTTGAATATTAGTGCACTCGTGTACATTATTCCTCTCCGCAGTGAATTGATGCAAATTGCACATAGCATTCTTGTTTAATGTATAAAAAAATTGATTACAACGCAAAAGAACTCCTGTCACTAAGAATGAAAAAACACCACTTGTTTTTTCGTTTTATCTCGAACTGCTTTTTCTTAAATGGCGCCGATATGTACCCGGTCATATGTATGTAGATGTTGCGTAAAAAGCTCTCTTAAAATTTCACAGAGTCTTCTGAGGTTTGTTCGTCATCGTCCATTTTCTAAAAAAGTGCGTGCAGGATTAGTGATTCACAGCCCATGATAACAGCTGTTATCCTTTGCTTTATCTACAGGCAAACCATATTGGCGATATTATTGCTGGGTCCTACATAGACAAAGTCCTTCCGTACTTCAAAGTTATAACTATCATGAAGTGATGTTTATCCTTACTGCATTTCTAGGAGAAACTTTGTTTTGTTGTTGTTCACCACTAAATTTAACCCTTTGTCTGACCCTCTAACCTACAATATGCTGCGCTGACGGACCCGGCATTGAAATAAGCGATTCCCATATCGCGCCAGACATATCGCGCTTTCAATATATCCTTCTAATATTATAAATATGCAAGCTTGTGACTGAGTATGTCAGCATGTTTGTCGCTCTTTCAAGCTAGAACGGCTGAATGGGTTTGAGTAAGACTCTACCTGTTTAAAAGGTTAAAACAACTAATTAATATACATGCACATGCACATATGTACATTGTACACTAAAGAGCAAAACTGAGCCACCAAGTACTCAGACTAAAATTGTGTGGATTAAAAGTTGAAAATTTGTGTGAAATATATAAATTGATAGTTTGATTTATATGTATGGTTATGATTAAAGTATGAAACATATTTCGGTAAAAACAAATTACCAAAAAAAAACTTAGCTTTCAGAACCTGGCAAATATTTAACAAAAAACACCATGCACTCAGTTTTGCTCCCCTATATAGTTTCCCTATGTACATGGGTTTGTAGAAAACTTTATTTGAAAAATATTTTTAAGAGGGTTGCCAGCAGTTTTAAAAATTTTTTTATCAAACTAGTTATTAATTCTAATAAATCTTTAAACGAAAGTAGCTTATGGGCAGAAATTTTTAAACATAGTTGCCACCTGATTTTTTATTAAATTGAAATTAAAAATTATATGCGCGTTTTAAGCGAGTGAAGTAAGCATTTTTTCTAAACTATTTTAGAAAGAGAATTAAATTTTTTTAAATTAAAAATCTATTTAATTATCAAGTTAACTGAAAAACCTTTAACCTCATGTTAAATAAAATATAACAATTTGGCTTTGATATGAAACAAGTCTTTATATACTATAGTATATAGTTTTTTAGACACATTTTTAAAGAAAGATGACACATATTAAATTAAGAAAAAATCATCCAAGACGACTTAATTTTTAAATTAAGTAATGTGAAATTCAAATTGCACAAAGGATTGCTGAAACCGCTGCTGAGCTCTCCAACCAAAAATCAGCAGCAACGCTTTACACCGATACAGGAGCATTTGGGAAACAGTGACACGCCGTTCGATTTATCTTGGTTTGAGTTCTGAACCAGTTTTCGTCTATCTGAATCATACCAATGGCTTTCAATCACAATGAAATGCCTTGTTGAGTCACGCCTAAAATTGCTGCAAGTTCTTCTTGAGTTTGGCATGGGCTTTCGACCGAAATCGCCTCCAATTTGGTGTCTACAAACGATGATCGCTTCGCGCGTTATGTCTAAATCACTGCTCTTGAAATGTTGTGTTCACTACTCACAGATTGAAGAAGATTGAGCATGCTCTCCGTAAGTCTCACAGCAGCTGATGACTTTTCGCTATAATTTTCTACAGGTCGAAGTAAAATACCAATGCTTCCCAGGAACGGAGTTTTTGGGCATAAATTCTTATATTCCCCCGCATAAACCAAAAATCTGTTTAATGTGAACAAAAGTTCGAAAGCCTTGCGTTTCAAGCTCTGACAGGCTTGAGTTAATGCACTTTTGAAAAACGTCTGCGATATTTGCACGAGTACTTGCAATTGATTTTGGTAAACGCATATTGAGATAATTGTCAAGCCGTCAGTATAGATACGTATGTGCATACTTACATACATACACAAACGCGGAAATAAATGCATTTTCTCTTCCAAAAGCAAATACCTGAAAAAATAGGGCAGCGATATTTAGTTACGAGTTTAGTGAATTCGTTTGTACGCTCGCGGCTCATGTGCATGTTTTCATATCAAAAACACCCGCACGCACACAACCATACCTACATATGTATGTCATGTAAACCTACAGATATGCTGCTCTATGTATTAATATGTCCAACGGATGTACAGATATTTGCTTTAAGCCTTCACTCTACAACAGCTTGAATTGAGTATTTATTTCAGGCTGGCCAACCCGCTGTTGTGCAATATATTTGCCCATCTTCAATTTTTATCAAATTCGCTTGTAGTACAAGTATTCTGCAAAAATAAATATCAGCAAATGGCTCGGTAATTCGACAAACGTATCCGGCTTATTTCCAATATACCCAACAATAAATTGAACAAAACAAATACGATTCTTTACAAGCGTATGTAAGGCCGAGCACTAGGGTGGTCCAAATATGCACGTGAAAAAGTAAAGTCAGAATTTTTGTGCTCTCACCTAGGGGGATTGTTCTATACCAAAAAAAATATATACCCCTATTTTGTTTATATGGGGAAAAAACAACTTTTCGTAGAAATAGTATAGAATAGTTAAAAGTCAATATTTGTCTACCACAAAACTCTGTTTCTCCGCGGCAGATTCCCAATAATAATACTCAATTGTTTAATTAACCATTTTTTCATCGCCACTATAATTTATAGGTCCGCCAAAAACCCATAAAACCCCCGAAAAGTGTAACGAGGCGACCAATAAAAAATCGCTAGTATTAAAAAATGGTTAAATAAATAATTGACTATTATTATTAGAAGTCTCCTGAAGACAACCAGAGTTTTCCGATCGAAAAATATTGATTTTCAAGAATTCTATACCATTTCTACGAAAAGTTGTTTTTCCCCAGATAAAAATACATGCAAACCTTTGAGTGCTTTGAGCGACCTCTAAATATTTTTTGATTTCAAAATAAAAAAAAAATAGGAGTACACTTTTCGATATAGAACAATCCTTGGGGGTGAAAACATTACAGGTCCGACTTTACTGTTTTTGCACCACCCTACTGAGCACACATGTGCATACTAAATATATAAAAATGAGTAAATGCCTTTATATGTACTATCATACAAATATGTATACAGGTATGGAGATACAAATCCTTCTGTCTTAGTGCCCAGCTGCGTTTACAGTTTTCTACAAGAATCTTCTTTTATTTATTTTGTATTTATTATTTTATCGCTTCAAGCGATACGCTGCTTTCCAACTTACTACACGGAGGTGTTTTCTATCATACTTTTTTTCGGTTTTCTAGCAAACAAGGCACTTATATATACAAGTATATACATTAGGGTGAACCAAATAAACAACGTAGAGAATTTATAACCATAAAAGGACCTATTTTCTTAGAAGAAAATTCTTCTATTTGAAAAAATGTGTATTCCAATTTTAAAAGGTGTCGGTGGGCATTTGAAGTTTTCGATTTAAATAACATGTAATTTTTTTTTTCACACACACACATCTCATTCTGTCAAATTCACAAAGAGCGGATTAGTGGTATCCGGTTTTTGTATTAATTGCGATGAATCTGATTCGTATCTGAACCCAACATATTAAAATCGTTTTGGGATTTTATTACCGTAGTAGTTTGATGAATGGCAAGATGAAGTCATTTTAACATTTTCTTTTTGGCTAACGTGTGTTTTCAGTTAAATTAACACTTCCGTGAAATCTCTGGGTTGATATCACTTGCTTGTGAGACGTCATTTTTGACCTCAAAATTCTACCCTCAGCGTCAACATAGAATTTTAACTTTAACATAAAGTTTCGTTAATGGGTTTTTAATGCCTGTTGTACTTTAATGAAATAAATTATTACAATAGCGTTAAATTTCAAAAATCAATGCATTAATTTTACACATTAACATTAAAATGCTATGCATTAAAAAATTAATGCATTTTTCATAACTCTGGTGTCGACAATACGTCCCTTTGCGCCTTATTAAATGCGGCAATGTATCTGAGCGCAAACTACCGGAATTAAAAAAAATTTCATTTTCAAAAAATTGGTTCTTTGACATTGATGGCGAGGATATGTAATACGTATGTACATACGTTACGTATGCGTAACATTTCGTCCTACACTTATTGGTTGACTATTTTTCTGCACTAAAACCAATTTACAGTACATACAGTTCGGTGAATTTCGTTTATCAAACATTTAATTTTTGCTTCTTTTTTTGTTCCACTCGCAATTTCGCGAATATTAGAAATATTCACAAACGTTTATTTTTCGCAATTTTTCTTTAAATTTTATTATTGTTATTTGTATGGTTTTTGTTTGGAAATTTCGCTTGCTTTGCTTGTCGAACTTTATATAAAATATTATTGCTACTGGGAGTGCAGCACTCGAGAGCATACTTGTATATTTGACAGCAACTAGCGCTAGCTATTTATTAGCGTTAAAGTTAAATGAATTGTGTGGCCATAGAATGCAGGCGTTGGTGAACTTAAATCAAATGTTGTATGCACTAAAATAAACTAATTTATTATTACTTCTACACAAAGTTTTTGAAGTCATGCCTTGTATGTGATTTATTATGGCTACATAAAATTAATAAAAATAATTAATAATGCTCTGGCAATAATTTGAGTGAAATATAATTTTAACCAATTTTTTTATAGTTACATGACAGCGAATGCTTACTCACCCCTTGGCAGTGTAGGTTGGCGAAGCAACCTAATCGGTCACCTAAACGTCAACGACATTATGGGGTCGGAAGTGCTGGTTCAAAGCTCACCGTTCAGCTTCACGGCTTAGCCAGACACGCAGGGTCACAGTGGAAGCAAGCATTGACTTTGTCCAATGCATCAGCAAATCAGGCTGCAAAAACCATGGTATCATAGATGGAGGCGCAGCGATTAAACGGTGTACAAACCAGGAGTATACTGGCAAGGAGATGGGCATGGCAAATGGATGAAAAGTTGCCCGTATGTCAGCTGATGAAAAGGAGGCTGAGGGTGAAGAAAGCCGCGGTTATAGCCACGGCGCGTATTAGGCATTTTTTAGCCTCTGATCTTGCACCCGAATGGACAACATCGATCCGTCATTGGACGCGCAATGGCTAACCTGTTCAACAACTATCTTCGGATACCAACTAGGACTCTGTCTGGCAAAAGTGACATGGAAATGAAGCTGAAGGTAGCCTGCTACAAACGAAAAAATTAAACGCTGACATATGTATTTTCGGTGATGGAAATTTGTCTCAAAATACATACATATGTATGTACATCTTCTTCCCACCCTGTTTTAAAAATCTATTAACACCACTCCGATAAAAGAATGCCTCGCGTTGGATCCAACTGAAGCATTTAACACTTCTTTATTCAGCCATCGATGAACGGAAAGAGTGGAGGGATGATGAAATCCACTACATGCATGCCGGGACCAACTGGGAAGCGAGCTTCTACGACGTATTAGCGCCCGTAACGGCACCTGTAAATCAATGCCATCCTTACTCATGCACTAAATTCCAATTCAGGAACTATGGGTATGCCCACTTCCTGCGGTAATGTTTTTTATGAAATTTATGTAGATAAGTTAATAGAAACATTTAGATTTTCCATTTTGCCATCCTTTTAAGAAAGAAAGCCGCCGCTGTGGTATAGTGGTTAGCAGTGTGGGCTACTATTGCATAGAGCCCGACTTCAAGCCCAGTTTCCGACCAACATCAAAATATAATAAACAAAAAAGGTGTAAGAAATACATAGCGGTCGTCCTCTGGCAGGTTCATGGCGAACCTCCGAGTGTATTCAGCCATGAAAAACAGCTTGTCATAAAAATATAATCGCCGTTCGGAGTCGGCTTTAAAATGTAGGACCCTCACCTTTGTGTGACATTATCAGGGCGCACGCTTTAATTCAGAGGAGAAGCTAAGCGCCAATCTATTATTATTACATGCACATTTGCATAGGAGGATTCTACTTGTAATAGGTTTCGTTTTAATTTTAGACCCATGGTTTCTTCGGCAAATTTGCTTAGAATTACTCGTAGAATCCTTCGGTGCTATATGCACATAATCGAAAAAATAATCTCCCATAGAAATTGGCCCGTCCTACTGTACATATTAATATTTTATATTTATGTATTTTTATAATAAAATTTATATCTAACCTTTAGGCATTAGCTTCGCCGAACAAAAAAGGCTTAAAACGCTATTTGCAAATATTTAATTAGTTTATAAAATTAAAAATTCTTCTCGCCATTCTTCATTCAGTCTATTTTTAATTTCATCATAAGTCTAGAATAACAACCGTTATATTATAGCCAAATCAAATTTGTTTTTGATTTATAAATTATTTGTCGCAAGTTAAAAATAAACACATATTTATTTCATTTGCGTTTCGGTGGATATAAAACATGTGTTTGTCTTTACTTGCGACAAAAATAATTTTGACAGGGTTAAAATCAGCGTAAAAAGTTCTATAGATCCGCACTTTTGGTATTTTTGTAGCTAAATGTTTGGTGTTCTAGGCCTGCTCCTTATGTTCTATTATAGCATCTTTAATACACCATACAATTTGAATCCTTTACCCAATGAGTAGAGCATACCCTTACTATATATATAATATACAAAACGAATTCCTGCCTACTGCATTTCTACTGCATCATTCTCAAAAGGCGATCAAATTATTACCTCTTTCTATATACGAATCAAAGCAGGATCAATAAGGGAAATGGTTGCAAAGCAAAGCAGTTACCGAATACTAGTGTGCATGCATGCATACATACTTGCATAAGTAGATATGTATTTACATACATATAAGTAGATACATACAATGCGTATGAATATCTAAGAAAGCTGCGTCGTGTCCGGGTAAGCAATGACTAGAAAATGGACCCCAGCTATTGTGCAAATTTCTTTTCATCTTCGTTTCGCAAGCAACTGCTCTAAACTTTCGCTTCCACAATGTATGTATGTATGTATGTGCATATGTTTATAAGTAGGTAGATATACTTTCCATTGTATGAAGAAGAAAGTGAAGCATGGCAGCTGATCTGACTGATGAGTTTTGTTTTAAAAAAAAAAAAAAAAAAAACAACAAATGCATACTAAAATCACTTCATATTGCCAGTACCGTTTTGACTTTGCACCGAAAATATGTATTCATGAGCAGCTCAACGAATGGACGCATTGCATTACAAAGTCAGCCAATGGCGGAAGGGGAAGTGCTCAAGGCAATTGGTTGGTTGAATGCATACTATCGCTGCTGCTGCTGCTGTGTACACCTACCACCCATTATTATTATGCTTGATTAAATTCTAAAATACTCTTCGATTATTTTACTTCTTCTTCCTCTTATCTCTGTGTGCATCCTACTTCTACTTAAACTCTTGTTTAAGATTTGCAACTTTCTGTCAGCTGTTTCGACAAGCGCTCACCTACAACTATTTACTACAAAATCTGACACGTAATTTTACTTGCAGACCCAAAGCTCTGTTGTAGCACGCTTTCCGTGTACGCTTCGTGCTGTGTTTAGCTGTGTAGCTTCTGTTACCACTGTCGCCGCTATTCTACTAAATGCACTTTCTGCCGCGGAAGTCCCTCAACGAGATGGCAAAGTGAAGGAAGGAAACGTAGTATATATGTTAGCATATCCTTCCCACAGTAATATCTGATAGTTTTGATTGCTTTACCTGCCACAGCTGCAGCTTGCAATTTACTCGTATCGACAATGCTGCACAGTTGTGTTGTATTGTAATTCTGCGTATGAATGTGTGGAAAGTACGTATGCATTACATGTGTACATATGTATGTACCAGTGATGGACACACGCACAATACCATTTCGGCATAACTCAATGCAACTAATAAATATGTATTTATTTCGGACCTGCAATTAAAAAAATATATATGTATATATATATATATTTTTTTTTCTTTTTTTCGTATATGCTTAGGTTAATAAATGATATAAACATTGAAATGCAAGCAGAAGCAGCTCTCATTCACATTCTGCATATACGCTTACAATTTTTGTTTAAACTAATTTGTCGCGATTTCATCTCCAAAGCAAATATCGAATCTCATTTAATATATACTTTAGATTAAAATAATCACATACCCATTTTAAATACATATATATATTTTTTTTTTTTTTGAACAGATGCCGAAATATCTTTTTACTAAAGAAAATTCTACAGAAACTGAAATTAATTTTTTTTTTTTATCAAATGCTTTACAATTTACAAGGCAGTAAACTCTCGCGATACTAATAATAGTGTACCTATACCTTTAAAATTATTTCATGAGTTGATGAATGCAGGAGCCATCAATCCGGAATATAGAGTATTAGCTGACTAGTTGATGTTTAGTATACTACAATTGAATGGACTATAAAATGCATATCCGAAAGTTTTCTAAAAAAATCTGACAACAAAGTTTTAAATTTGAATGAAAATTTTTTGTAGAAAGTTTGAAAATTTGATTTTTATGGTTTTGGTAGTTGAAAGGTTATTCAATTTTTAAAATTTGTCAATATATCGCGCTGCTATTTTCAGGAAAAGTTTTCTACATATATAATATATGTTTGAGGGTATATACACTTTGTTACGTTTTGTTTTGTAAAGTTTTATTTGTTTTTTTTTTTTATATATATTTTATAAAGGAAATGGTACCTATCGACAATTTTTAATTTTCTTGTGAACCCGCATGGCGTCAAAACGCCAACATTTAATTAAATTTTTTAAACAGGTGAAACCGTATTCAAAAACCTCTAAAAATATTCTTAATGATTAATCTAAACCATTTCTCAGTGATGAGAGGTCTCGCATGGTGTCGGTTTTCATTTCATCAAATTTCAAATCTCCCTGTAACTTCAAAAAGTATAACCTGTGCACATCTATGTAGAATCCCAGTTCTTTAATTTGACTTCTCATTATGGAATTGTGATGTGATAACCTTCAGAAAATATAGATGGACTCTAATTAAAAATATTATCAGCCTATAATTTTCTTAAAACTCTTTCGTNGTATAACCTGTGCACATCTATGTAGAATCCCAGTTCTTTAATTTGACTTCTCATTATGGAATTGTGATGTGATAACCTTCAGAAAATATAGATGGACTCTAATTAAAAATATTATCAGCCTATAATTTTCTTAAAACTCTTTCGTTTGACACTAATATTTCGATATATCATTTATGTATCTTTCGTATAAGTAAAACAAATTCGACTTTTCAAACCGGTGGCAACCCCTTTAAAAGTATTCTCAAACTAAAATTTTTCGCCTGGCCCCTGCAGTGAAAAGCCAAACCAGTTAGAAAAAATACTACTTTATTAGCTAGTATGTGCCTACCAGTTCGACAATGTCGAAGAACTTAGGCGATCAGCGACATCTGCCTTTGAATTGCCAAAGCCAAAAATAAAACGCAACTATTTGCTTTTCTTACAAATGTCGGCTGTGGCGTCACGTGAAGACTACTGGTTCTGGTTCTGAAATCGCAGGTTCGAGGCCGCTTCGAGGTGATTAAGATTTTTAAAGTTAAATAAATGTAAGTAAAAATAATTTATTCAATTTATAAATAAATAACAAATTTGAAAATCTAATTGCATTGCAAAAAAACATTTAGGAAGAAATGCTTGTGCTATAAAAACAAAGAAATTAAACAAAAATATTTTTTTTATTAAATTTAAAAATTACAATAAACAGCCTATACAAAAAAATAAATTTATAAAAAATAAAAATAAAATAAAAAATAGAATATAAAAAAAATTTCCCTGCGCTAAAATTTGAACCTGGGACCTCAGGCTTACCACGCGAGTGCTTTGCTCTGTCGGCCATTGTGACTGCTGGAGCGTCGCGAGCAAAAAGGCACACTTATGCTTTTCACGGGCATGAATTGGCAGACTATCTCATCAACTGGAATGATGCTACTAGTATTTATACTAGTAGATGCTGATGCATAGCCTGGCAATTGACATCTCGTAGGACATCGCAATGTTAAAAATACCAGTCGTTAACATTGAAAAAGGATAGAACGTGAACTAGTTGGGCTGAAACGCAAACCGGTAGAATTCTAGTTCACAACTAGTAGCTTTCCCTGCAGGGGCATTGTTACACATACAGTATATTTTGCTTAGCTGCACATCCTTCTTTGAACGAAAAACTTGTGCACGTAACCGAAAAAGGCACTTAAGCGAATTTTCTTTACTACTTCAATGAGGAAGGTATCCGAATCCCTATGAAACCAAATATTGGCGGAGCACTTACCTTGTAGAAATTACTGCAAGCGAAATTTTTACCGAATGTTATCAAATTATCTATATAACTACATAAATTGATAGCCATTTTCGTTGTTCTGCGAGATGAGCAAAATAAATAAAAGGTTGTAAAATTAGGTAATTGTAGGGCCAGTACAGGTAACCGTAATTCTTTCATTGATAATTGATACTAGTCGCACAATTTTAAAGGCAGGTATCGCCAATGTGCAGGTATGTTGAATGCATCTATCGGAGCAGTTTCCTTATAAATGTTAAAAATAATGCTTTTGATGCGCATTTTGGGACAGGTATCTTAAATGTGCACTTAAGCATAGAGGCAGCAAAGCAAAATATACTGCATTTCAATTAACTGATCAATTAAGTTAAATTTAATTTTTTTAAGCACATGACAACTCTCCTAAATAAAGTTTAGAAATAAATTATTTTCATTTCGATTGATAACCATCTATTGACAATCCATTTAACTTATTAAATAATTTGAGCTTAATTTTTTCCACAAAAAAAAAAAACACAGGTTCAGCTTAAAGATTTCGTAACACTCGTTCCATTGATAACCACCTTTTCATGTAACTTTAATTAATGTATAATTAAACGAAATACCACTTTCAAAACAGGCGGCAACCCTCTTAAAACTAAAATTTCCTTAAATATTTTCCGTCTGACATTGTTATAGATATTTCATGTAACTGATGAATTAAGTGGAAATTTGGTTTTTAAACAAGCGGCAATCCTCCTAAACATAGTTCTTAAATAAAGGATTTTAAACCCACTTCCATTGATAACCATCGGTTAGTAGTTCATTTAACTTATTAAATAATTTTAGTTTAGCCCTTTAAACTCGGGCAACCCTCAAACACATCAAAATGTTCTAAATTGTCAAACTAAATATTTCTCGAAGCTCTTTCATTTGACATCCACCGTTAGTATTTCATATAAAAAATAGTCCAATTAGACTTCTCAAATAGGTGGCAACCCTATTCAAAATATTTTAAAACTACTACCTTCTTAAACCTCTTTTGTATGACACCCATATAGCGATACCTCATTCACTTACCAAATTCCTTTATTTAAAATTTAATTACATATTTTTTAACATGTGGCAACCCTCCTTTATGTAGTTAAGTTATAAAGCCTTATCAAAACCATTTCGATTGATAACCCATATTTAATAATTGATTTAACTTTTTAATTAATCAGAGCTTATTTTCTTAACAGGTGGCAATTTTTTTCGTAAAAGTAAAACCTTCTTGAACACCCGCAAAGTTTCGCTCCTGCATTGTGATCAATGTGATCAATTGAATTTGAATTGCTTGTGATGGGAACTAAATTTAACGAACGTGGAAGGGAAAAAGCAGGGTATAGAGAATATCTGTCTCCGCCTAGACCCATAATTTGAATGCCCAAAACAGTTCTTAAATTTTCGCTAGAGAAATTTAATGACGCACAATTACTAAATAGTTCATGGATCTGTACTCAGAAAAATAAATACGCTTATTATGATTGAATATAGTAATTTTATTATCACCCGCAATGATCGGTAAATATGCATATCTGATATATGTCCTAAGCGCGTCTTTGGAAGTGTCATTATCTGCATAAATTTCCTGGGAATCCAACTTCATATAACATTTTTTGGCTTACCGCAGCCTAGATGAGTTCTTCCAATGAGCTATTCTAATGAGGCGCTCCTCTGCTGTTACCTCTTGTCTGATCCTCTGTATTCCTACCACATGAAGGGATTCTGTTCCTATAAGCCGGGCTTCTATTGATTTCCTTGCCAGCCTGTCAACCTTCTCGTTATGTCCCGTTTGTATCTATGATCTGGAATCGACATCAGTTTTACTGTGTTTTTCCCCCTTTAGTTGTTCAATTTCACTACAGATTCCCATATTCCCCCCCCCCCCCCCCCCCANAATTTTAATAAGAAATTCTTAGCTGTAGAGTCGGACTTCCAAGACTGCGAGGAGGTGTCCGTTATGCAGGCGTATGCCAGCTGAGAAGCCTAATCAGTTTTGACCATACTATCATCATGTGTATCCATTGCCGCATATAGAGAATCGTTAGCCTGTCAGTCTTCTGTACACAATTCAAGCTGGTTTTGCACTTCAGAACATACTTACTTATATCTACGTCATTCCCCCTTCTGGGTTATGGGATGAATTCTGGATAAGTGCTCTTTGAACAATGTCACAGAATGTATTTTAAAATTTTCTCCTCGCTTACTTTTAAGTTACTCTGAATCAAAGGCCCTATGTTTTACTATCGTTTCATATCTAAACCAAAATGGTTAGTAATTTGCAGTTTAGGACAATAGCCATTGTCCTGCTGCCACCACTGATGCTCTCAACGTAAGCGCTGCCCTTTGTCTACGTATTTGCAAATTTGCACACATTATACCCATAGACGTAAGCAACCAAGCAAGATATGAGCCTTTGTTGCTATCGTGCTTCATATCACTTTGCGCTTGCATTGTTTTTGCTTAGACAGATTTCCCATTATAGCACATAGACGCATATGTATGGAACGTTTCTTTTACGAATCCTCCTAATACACCAATTACACTCACCGCTCCAAAGCATTCAGTTTTCGCATTTGATTGACACAAATTGGCTCAGTGTAGAGACGCTGCTACTTTCATTCGCATTAAATACTTCCGGCTGCACTCATTCATAACTTCGAGATCGATGTGTCGGCTTCTATGTAGCACATATACATTTTGGTCGCAATTGGTGCAAAGTTCAGATTCCTCAACATAAATTTTTTTTTCGTCTAACACCCAAAATCGACACTACCATAGTCGAAGATATTACATAAAAATGTTGGTCCCGATAGGAGTCGGTTAAAACATCTTCATGGGGTAATCTGAACTTTGACACCTGTGCGACACGCCTTAACCGACCCCAATCGGGACCAAACTTTATATGTGATATCTTCGACCATAGTAGCATCAAAAAGGGGAGCTTAGAAAATCTGATGAAAAAATTTGCTTGCTACATTTTAGGACCACCCTAATGTGCATATGCCATGTGGTATTTGAGTGCATGAACTCATCTTAGAGGTTGCCATGTTGATCACTTTGAAAGCTTGCCATCATCATTCACTCTCATGGCAACGTGCCAGAAAAAAATCTTAATTCAAAGAAAAGCTTTCCTTACTGCACTCCAATTGCTTCAATTTTCCGTTCATCCTTTTAAATATTCCTTTTATTACTCATCAATTATTGCAGTTTGAATGATTTTGTGAAAATCATTGAGTTGTAGCGATATGTGTGCAGCTATTTAACAAATATGTGCGTATGTGTGTAGTTGCCACTTCGCACAATGGGGCAACCCGGACCAATTGTAATTATCATTCTTGCAAGGAACAAAGCAGTCTGATAAGTGCAAGTGGTATTTTAGTGAAAATTACCTTATTCCCCACCAGTGTCGCCGCGAATCATTTTTAGTGGCAGCGAAATTTCTTTTAAAAAAGTTCTAAAAAGAGCTTAAATAAAATTGTAGCTAAAATTTTTTACTTACATATACTGCCGTGCCCACATTTAGTTCACACACTTTGAAATATTTCCAGGGCCAGTGGCAATTTTAAATTTAAATATGTGGCCAAAAAAAGTATATGGTAGCTAAATCTAGCCTGCAAAGGGCTAAAACGGCAACATTGTTCTCCGCTCTTTGCCTACTGTTGTTATGACAGCTGACCATTATGGTTAAGCTTTCTCACTCCCACCTGCTATCTCTCAATATAGTTTTCATAGTTAGCCTTTAGCCATGTACAGTAATTGTTGCCCAGCGAGTGTTTTGCTGATGTTGCCGCTGTTGTTTAACCACAGGGGTATTCCATATGTACGTGAACCTCAGCGTTCAATTATAAAGTAACTTATTAAATAAGTACGACTTGATAAATCATTTTTGCTATCACGCCAAGATAAAATTTAACATAAAGTCTATACATACCTATGTACCTGCAGAGGCTTCTACATTTTTCATACATGTATTTACCCCCCGTATTAAGAAAACGAAGAACATATCAAAATTGGGTTAATAAATTGGGTCAATAAACAAGGCTCTTCAAAATCAAGTGTTTATAAAATAAAATTTGTTTAAAGTGGTAAATAAATTCTTCTATGTTCTTTCGTCCCAAGGCAACAATATTCCATTAAAAAAAATGTAACTTCTATATGACGAAGGTGTCAAAATAAAGGGCTTGACCTATAGATGGCCAATAAGGTTCTATTTATTCGAAAAGAGTTGCCACCTACTAAAAAATTAAATTCAAATTATTTAGTAAGTTAAATGAATTAATGCAATATAAATTGAAATGATTTTAAAAATGTTTATTTTTTTTCAGACTACTTGATAAAATACGTATCACAAAAGGTTAATTCCCGTACAATCCGCTAATTAGAGAGCAAGCGAAAAACTTGCTCTCAAATATAATAAAATGTCCACAAGTACGGGAACGCAAAAAACCACATTTCGTGCAAATAATTTGAGGAACAGCTGTTTCATGTGGTTTTTGTTGTTGCCCCTTAAAAGCAAACACTTGGAAATTGAATTTGGGTTTCGCAAATTTGGTTGTAAGAATAAAAAATAAAAATTAAAAAAAATGCACTTGACACCTTTTCACCCTTAGGTGACGATATGAGTGAATGTGACTGGTGGGATATTGAAAACTCCGCTATTTCACCTTTGTGCACTCAAATGCAAATTTTAGCCAAAAAATTGATTTTAAAACCAGATTTTTTTGTGTTATGAAAATATAATATATAATGTAGCCATTTAGCAAGAGATTAACACTGAAATAGGCATAATTAACGCATTTTCAAATTTATTTCGTTTTGCTCTTTATCACGGAATGGCCTAGAAGTAACAGTGACTCAAACCAGGGACCGCGTTTTAATTTTTTCTATGAAATATTCGTGATGTTTTTTTTTTAGTTTTTAACAAAAATTTTATACAAAATTTAGGAAAACCGTGACGATGGAATAGCCCCCACACATCAAAGGCCAGCAGCAGTTCGAGTGTTGTAGCTGGAAGCGAAAATCTTGTAATTTTCATCAGACATTTTCATGCAAATGGGACTCAATGTGTGGCATTGTCAAAGCAGCCAAATGCAAATGTTGGTAAAAATAGTGAAAAGCTGGACATATCAGACTACATATTAGGAATATATGGCTTTTTGTTTAAGCCGAACTGTAATTTTCCGAGAAAAATTTTGTGCATACTTAAAGTGTAATATAATTTCTCATTTATATCAGAGCACGATAAAAACTCACTTACATATATTTGGCCGAAAGCAAATTTAAAATATTTAAACCACTTAGAGAGAGTAAAAGAAGGCAAAATGCGAAGGAAATGCAATTTAAAATTAAACTTTCATTTTATAACTCAAACATTTTATAACTCAAACAAATTTTAAGCAACAAATGCGGATTATTTTTTCCTTTTTGATAAACAGACTCTCAAAGAGTACCCCAAAACTCTCGGAGAACAATCCGGGCTAGTCATAAAAAATACCGAACAAATCCTAAAAACATAAAGTACGATGTACATTAGGGTGGTCCAAAAAAGTAAAGTGGGAATTTGAATGCTCTCATCCCCTAGGATTGTTCTATGTCGAAAAAAATGTACCCTTATTTTTTTATTTTGAAATCAAAAAATATGTAGTGGTCTCTCAAAGCGCTCAAAATTTTCCATGTATGTATTTTATATGGGAAAAAACTACTTTTCGTAGAACTGGTATGGAATTCTGGCAAATCAATAATTTTCGATTGGAAAACTCCAATTCACGTCGGGAGACCTCCAATAATAATATCCAATTGTTTATTTAACCATTTTTGACCACCCTAATGTGCATACATACATTCGAATGTGCATATTTAGAAGGAGCGAGATAGCTATAAGGAACAGGCAAAAAATAATAAAAAGTTTTAGCTACGTACATAAGAATGTATGTTAGGGTGCCCATAGAAAATGCTTTTTTTGGAAATTTCAAGACCCTTTCCCCGAATTTTATTCTTTTTTATGAGAAATAGTATTTCCTATTTTTATAGATTTTTTAAAGGTCATTTAGAGGTCGCGACCTCTCGATTTAGATCAGAAAATACGATTTTGTAGAATTATGAGTTTTTGAATGAATGTTTTTGATTCGACTTCAAAGATCGAATATAATCTGAGAAGAAGATTTATAGGCCATTGAAATATGTGTACCAAATTTGGTCTAGATCGGTCAGGCAGTTTTTAAGATACACATATATGATATTTATAAGGGGCGGTGCCACCCCCATTTTCCTAAAAATTCTTGAAAAACCACTTTTTTGCTAACCAACGACTACATATATCAATGTTTAATAAATATCAATGAATTACTTAGCCACACTGCTAATAAAATCTGAAATTCCGGTACATGCACACATATAAATTCAAGGCCGTATTTAAGAAAAGTCGCCTAACTTCGACCTTTTTTATGCGATTGCAAGAAGTGAGGTATCAGTTTATTTGATAATTAATTTAATTTTAGACAGTACTCCATATTTTGAAATTGTTGAAATTATCGATGGTCGAAATTAAAAAAAAATTAGAGAAATAGGGGTATTTTTTTTTTATTTACCCGATATAAAAGCCCAACGAGCCTAGTGCAACAATAAATTTTTATGTAGCATTTTAAAGGCCTATATATCCTCTGCTCAGATTATATTCGGTCTTTGAATCGGTCATTCAGAAACTCATAAAGATTATAATCCTATTTTCTGACCTAAATCGACAGGTCGCGACGTCTAAGTGACCTTTAAAAAATCTATAAAAATAGGCAATAATATTTCCCATAAAACAAATAAAATTAGAGGGTAGGGTCTTGAAATTTCCAAAAAAAAAAAAGCATTTTCGATGTATATGAGGGACCAAATAAAAAATATATTTCTTTTTTTTTTTTATCTGAAGTAAACAGACAAATAAGTTTAGTTAATCGTGTAGCATCTATGTTGTATTATGACAATTTTTGAAATATCCACGACTCGCTATGATTTTCTTCAGCATAGTTTTATAACACTTCATCGTTCGTTCGTTTCTGAATGCAGGTATTCAAGCTGCACGATTAGCTTGAGACGCATTTGATGTTAATGTTGATAGCTCCAACCTCCAACGTTAGTTTTCAACAGCATCTCAACAAGCGGATTATAGTTTTCTTAATATAAAAATAAGAATAAAAAAATAAGTCTTCTCAGAAAAATTACGTAAATGGCAAGTTGCTAATTAGTTTTTTAAGGAAGAGACCATTGCAGGCCTGTGCAATTAATTGTTGCCAAAAAGTTGGTCATACTTCCAATACTGCGCATTTATGAAATATTTAGCTCACATTCAGTAATTTGCTAAAACTTTTATAACTGAAGAGTGTCAATTGAGCATTTCATCTACATATTTATTTACCAACCAACAGTGATCGGACTTCTACCACATTGTGGTAGATCTGTCACTTTTTGGAGCATCTACCACACAAGGTCTGAAAGCTACCACATATTCGCGTTTTTGAGTAGTTTTATTTTTGCTCGACATAATTTTCTTGATTTTAAGAGCAAAAATTTTCCATCACTAAACACTAACAACAGGCAAAATGGGAGGATAAAATAAACCGTAAAATAGTAAATTTTCTAAATATTCAATTTTTCGACAGGAAACGTGGTTTTATTGTGTTAACTTGCAAAATATATGATTTATAAAAAAGAATTAATAGTTAAAGTATTAGCAAATTTCAGTGCATCTAAAGTTTCTAAAGCGTTGTTTACTTTTGCTTGAAAATTGTCGAAATCGGCAAATCCCAAGTAGCGGTTTCGGGAACGTGCCACATTTGTTCGCTACAACGTGATGTGGTAAAAAAAAAAAGCTGGCAGCACTCCGCAAGGTTGCAGAAATCTTTCAAAATATGTTCGAAAAATATCTTGATATGGAAGGAACTGCTTTACATTGTCAATTTTTTTTAGCAACTTCAATCTTGCACTTTATTATACTAAAATTATTTTTTTTTAGGTTCTAATTAAAAGGTTTGAAATTTAGGTGAAACCTTGCAGAATTTTTTAAATTTTTGTACAAAGTTTGATCCAAAACCTGAGATCTACCACATTTTTTTTTTTAAATCTACTACATTTTATTCCAGTTCTACCACACAAATTTTTTTTTCAATTCCGATCACTGACCAACAACTGAAAATTCCGCCGATTTAAAGTGAAATCGAAAGGCAGTCTAATTTTAATTGACATATTTTACAATATTGATTTTTATCTCAAATCAGTTTGCTTTCATAGTAGCACGAGTATTTATGTACATACCTAAATATGTTAGTATACATAAGTATGTATGTATGTATATTCTTGTTTCAAGGAATTCACTTTGCCACCCAATAAATAAACACACTATGTACCCAAACGGAGGAACATGTCGAACATGTACAATACCGAGCGAATTCATATGGCTGGCATACCATAAATATTAAAAAAAAAACGATGTATATATTATATCGTGAGCATGTATCTATATATGTATAAGTTAAATGAATTAACAAAAAAATGCAATTCAACTTTTCACAAACTTGGAAAAACTGAAGTAGGTACAAAAAAGCAAAACGTGTAGCGAAGCCGCACACCACAGGCAAACAAGATATATTTATTTGTATACAAAGTGAATTTGGTAATATTAGAGATGAACGCCGCAAAAAATTATCGAACCCGATTTTTTTGAATTTAAAATAAATAGAAAAAAAAGTGATATTTATATTTAAATATGTACATACATAATTAATTTTACATAATTTTTTTTTTTCTACTAAACTTTATTCCTCAGAGGGTAACAATGAAAATAAATAATGCCATGTCATAAGTAATTGAATGCTTGCGTTTAACGAGCTAGGAATAATGGTAAATTTATATTAGAGTTGCCGAACGAAACGGTTCTCAAGATACATAAGTTAGCTTCGGACGTCCCTGCGGTGGCATCCCAACAGGAACTGATTGCTCAACAGAATGTTATGCTCCTTAACTTGGGACATTTGAGCCTCGCCGTGTAAGTGGTTGTCAGGCGGCCTCAAAAGGCACCCCTTGTAGTTCCAAGTGCATACTTATATGCGGAGAAGGACAGAGAGAGATGTCAAAGGTAACTCCTAAACTTTTCTGTTTTTTTTTTTTTTTGTATGTTCGGTATTGTAGTGTAGTTTTAGCTAACCTCAACGTTATCTCTTTCGTCTAGGTAATAAAACTAATTACATACTTGATTCGATGTACTGTCCTCGGGAGATTTTACGCGATGCGAGGAGTATGTGTGTGCCGTACCGGTGGTTGCTACTGTTGAGCAGCTATTGTAGAATTCTATAAGACGTGCGTCTACATCTGTGTGGTACGCACCATCCGAAGCACAAATTTTGCTTGACTGATGTCGACGAAACAGGCAGCGTAAGTGATGAAGATCTGCTTACTGCAATTCACATGGTCATGAGCTCAGACTGTGTACGTTGCGACATTGACGCAGGGATCGCTGTAGATCGGAAGCAATAAGGTGCAGCGTAACGCGTGATGTACAGTTGCAGGAAATACATTATTTTTGTCAGACGCAGCAGAAGTAGTCTTTTTTATTCAGGGTTCAGCTCGATGACGAACGAAACAGTGTTTCATAGTTGAATCAATCATGTCATTCCGACTCAAAGTGTATATACTTATATATGGAGAAAAAGCAAATTATGCGAGCATAGAACTCACTACATAATTGGTTTATGTTTAGGCCAGCGTTTTAATGCTATTATTTTTTTTGTTGATATACATGTTTTTCTACATATTCGGATTCTGAGGATAGAAATACGTAACTATTGTTTGGAACTTTTTTGTTCGTAATTGCCTTTTTCTTAATGTACTCCGAACTTCAACTCCTCCTGTAGCTCGTTTCTGTAACTCTTCTCTACCGATTATTTCTCTACTGGTAGAGAATATACGTCATTCTCTACTACTCATTAGCAGTAGAGAACAGGGCGGCGAATTCATATCTCAATTCGCCTTGGTAGAGAATTGTTATAAAAACGAGCTACTGGACTGCTGAACTGATTGAAAATTTGATATTGGAAAACAAGAAAATATAAGGTACCAAGTCGAGGGTACACTATTGTTTAGTCGTATTACCGACTTCCAGTTTCGACCGGAATTAGGTTAAACTGGCCGGAAGACAGCTCATAAGCTTACATAACTATTGTCGAAAATTTTTTTGTGGAATGGACGTGCGGCACGTTTAACCACCAAAAGATAGAGCATACCCAACGTGGTAGTTCATACTTTTCCGTTTTCGAACAAAAACATTTTCACTTATAACGGGTGATTTTTTTGAGGTTAGGATTTTCATGCATTAGTATTTGACAGATCACGTGGGATTTCAGACATGGTGTCAAAGAGAAAGATGCTCAGTATGCTTTGACATTTCATCATGAATAGACTTACTAACGAGCAACGCTTGCAAATCATTGAATTTTATTACCAAAATCAGTGTTCGGTTCGCTTTACGTCCGATTTATGGTCTACATAATCGACCAAGTGAGCAAACAATTAATGCGATTGTGACCAAGTTTCGCACTCAGTTTACTTTATTGGACATTAAACCAACCACACGAATGCGTACAGTGCGTACAGAAGAGAATATTGCGTCTGTTTCTGAGAGTGTTGCTGAAGACCGTGAAATGTCGATTCGTCGCCGTTCGCAGCAATTGGGTTTGCGAAACACATTTCGAACCGAACACTGATTTTGGTAATAAAATTCAATGATTTGCAAGCGTTGCTCGTTAGTAAGTCTATTCATGATGAAATGTCAAAGCATACTGAGCATCTTTCTCTTTGACACCATGTCTGAAATCCCACGTGATCTGTCAAATACTAATGCATGAAAATCCTAACCTCAAAAAAATCACCCGTTATCAGAAATCAAGGACGAGCCGAAGTTGCAAGGTCATTTAGATGTTGAAAAAGGCACTTCCGGGAAAAATTATCAAAAAGAAAGTTGCGTATTTTTCAGAATATTTCTAATTTGAAAAGTAGTCTTCCGAACAATTTCGGTGAACGGGTGGTCTAGGACAATCTGTATACGCAAAAAACTAGATTCCCAATATGTATACTACTTATTCGGGTATATCCCATATTTTCTGATTCCTTATCCTTTCATCCATAGAAGAAAAAGATAATTAAATAAGAGTAATGCGAACAGAAAAGTTCATTTCATTGGCCGGGAATAAGTAGCTTACACATCCCGAAATATCGCACACATCGCTAGCATTTTTATACCTAAGCATATACATATATACATACACATATACATATATGTATATGCATGTAAATATATATTTAACTGCCAGTTAAATGAATAGTTTTTTAAAAATGCACAGAGAGCAACGCCGAATGGCGAACTTTATTAATGAATTTCGCCGACTGAGAACCCTCGAACGTGGTGGAAGCAAAATTGCAAAGTATGCCAGGTGAGGCAGAAACAGCTATGTATGTACATACATATGTATGTAGGAGCGCTGGTCTTTGCACTGAATATTGTCAGAGCGGTGCCAGTAGATATACTTATGTACACACGTACATACATATGTAAATGTCCACTATGGGTAGTAACACTTGTGTTTGCACATGCAACTTTTTTCAATAGATGAAAAGTTTTTTTTTTTTATTAACATATTTTTTTACGTTTTTTTTTATGCCAATTTCGAACCTGTTTCGTTTTGTGTTCTATAACAACTCAGTGTTTTAAACTTTGTCTGAGAAAAACAAAACACAACGTGCAAATTATAAGGCAGCTTTCCCTTCCCGTCGCCTCACCGGCCCCTCTAACCAGCCACTATTTACTTTTAATTAATTAAATTGGTTGCATGAATGGTGGAAAACGTAAACGTTGGCGTTGTACCACGGCAACGGTAACGGTAACGGCAACGGGAGTGAATGCTGCAGCATTGTATAGCCACAGGCCTCGCTGTTGGCAGCCAGGTTATCCTGCAGGATACCAAGGCGAAACTCCTTGCAATTGTTCGTAAAAATTTCATAATTTCTTTGCCTGCTGGGAAATGAGTAGCGCAAACTGCAGAGCGTACAAGCGCATAAAAATAAACTGTATACCTGTGTATGCATGTAAGCATCTACATACATATACATATGTATGTATATGTGTGTATGTATGTACGCATCAATGTTTGTGCACCGGAGCATGAAGGAAGCGTTGCGCTGAAAGATGGCCACCGGAGAATAGCATTCATTGTTTCATGTTCGTGTTTGTTTTTCGTTGATGAATGTAGCGGAATAAGTACAACAAGTTATTTACACAATGGCATACGCGCGCACAAACACACGCACTCTCCAAATACATCCATGTAAAATTTGTCGATTTTAAATACATATGTGCATGTGTGTGTGTGTACCCTTTGTATTTTTTGCATTGCGCCAACGCTTGCAGCCAACTTGAGTTAGTAGTCCCGCCGGCGCACTGCACTGCAGCAATCTGCTCCAAGCGCTCTGTCTTGCCCTCAGCCGGCAGCAACAGAGGCAACAGCAAATAAATTCATTCGTTCATTGTCGTAGCGTACGTAGTTGATGTGAAAGGCGAGTTTGTAGTGTGTGTGTGTGTAAGTTGGCAATCACACACACACACGCAGTTCCTTTTATGTGCGTGCGCATGCGAATTGTAACTTGGCGGGTAAATTAACTTTTTAACGTTGTGTTATTTGCACTTTGATGCGGCTGCTTGCCATTAATTAAGCACTTTAAATGGTTTTTCTGCAAATCTCGCTGCCATCTCGTACTGCTGGCCATAACTGCGCTGAAAATTATTTTTTCTTGCGTCACAAAGCATTTCGCGGTTCATATTACTTATTACCTTTTTTTTTTACATTTTTTTCAGTTACCCGCAGCTGTGCGCTGTCGTTTGTGGCAACCAAGCGGTTGTGGAAGATACATACACGATCAGTCAGGTTCTGCGAATTATGGCATTGCCTTCTCAGTTGGTGCAACCCTAATTGTATATTTATGTGAGGGAGTGACAGCTTGTAGTTTATACTTAAGTTTGTATTTTATATTATTCACTTATAAATACATAGCACATCCTTTTGTATGTATGTATGTAAAGAAATATATATTTCTTAACCACACTCGTTCACGCCCTCTTAATGGCAATTGAATTATGCATAAACCGCATTCGAAGAGACAACGATACCGCTTGCCGTTGACTGCTCGTTGAGCCACTTACGAAACTTCAGCTTGATTTTCATAATTAAGCACATTGTACTTCTTCAATCGCATTCTTACTTACTCTCCTCAAAGTTGGTTAAGTAAATGTCACTGGCAGATTTGTCTTTAGTGTTTCTTTTGATTTTCCATAATTACAATCGGCGGAGTTCGTCCAATCGAAGGTGAATGCATACATGCAGGCATACATTAATACATGTGTATGTATGTTTATAATTACGTGAATTTGAGTAAACTCTAGAAGAAATGCTATGACTTGTGTAATGGTAATGAAATTGGTAATGGTAATGGTAATTGTATTGGTATATGTAGTTGTAATAAAGGTAATGGTAATGGTAATTGTATTGGTAAGCGATATGAGTAATGGTAACAGTAATTTAAATTTTCATTCTAATGCCATACGCAATCGTAAAGGATATTGTTAATGGTAATAGTAACGGTAATGTTAAGGTCAATAGTAAAAGTAGTAAGGGTATCTAATGTTAATGATATTGGTAATTTCAATATTAATGTTAATAATAATGATGATGATGATGGTAGTTAGTCAATTAATTCTTGAATGTGACAAAAAACAAGAGACACCGCGACCTGAAAGATTTTTATGAAAATTCTCTTTAACTCGCTCGACCATTGTAGCTTTGAAGTGGAACAATCTTTGTCTAACCATAGGCCAATTCATAGTGACAGAGCATATGCTCGACAGTTCTTCAAGGCCGAGCCGACCTTCCGACTCTGTGATCACACCTATTGGTGTGACTGAAATAAAATTACAAAATAATCAGTCAAACTTTCTGGCACTATGTTTATTAGCTTAAATTACTACCTCACCCAAACTTCGACTGTTATGAAAAGCAAATTTCAAAAATTGTACTTTAATATTGTATTGTATCCTTGTAATAGAAAACGCAGAAAACACCGTTGCACACAAAAATTAAAACAACCACATAAAAACATACTAATATACATACATATGTATGTATGTATAACCAGCAGCTAATATTCGTACATTGTCCGACCGACGATGGGTTATGTTTTCACAACGAATGCCTCACATTGAAGATCGCTGCACTCAAGTGTATACTAAATACAAAAAAGTACAAAAAATCTGTGGTAAAATTCTTAAGTGTCGCAGTGTAGTCAATAGGTTTTTATATTATTCATGACTTGTTTACGTTAATTTAACCGTAAACTAAGTGTTTACTTAAATTAATGAAATATTTAACGGTCAAGATATTATGAAAAACTTTTCACTTTTCAAGTTACCGCTAGAGGCCTATGAATGTGCGCTTACGAAAGCTCTTGGCGTTAAGTATGTACTTGGAGGTGACTGAATTGAAAGCTCTTTATCCTAAAAAAGCGAACGGCATTTAAGCTTTAAAAACATTCATAAAACTTCAGTCAAATGCGCGCACAGGTTCTTACTTTAAACTATTTGAGAAATAATAAATTATGTGGCGTGTATTTGTACGTGTACAATGGATGAAAATTTCATTTCGCAGATTAAATAAAATTTTTTTCTTGCATCTTTGTTAAATATTTTATAAAAGCGCTTCACTTAATTTTGATCTACTTTTGGCTGCGTTTGTTTTCTCAGCTACAAAAAATCTCCATCAATTACCACTCGAGGTGAAAGACTATTTTGAGAGAAAGCACTGGCATATCATTTACATCCCGTCGTTCCAACAGTAGCAATGGCCGAGTGAGCAAAAAACAGGCCAACCATTCGTACGTTCCACTTTTCTTAGGAAATATAATTTTAAAACAAGCTCTCCTTGACCAAAGAAGGAAGAAAATCAAAGTTTGATGGCAGCTTAATGAACTGGATTAAATTTAACGATAATATTTCTTAGATATTTTTTTATTTTCATTCAACGGAAAGAATCTGACTGAAACCTTAATCGTAAAAAAATTCCAATAAAATACTATGCCTTAAATTTCAAATTTCGCCGTCCGTTTGAGCGGAAATGGGCTGCAATAAGTGGGCGTCATTACATTGCAAGATATTCTAAGTCGATAAGAGTGACAGTTGCATCAATAAAAACTACAAACGTTACAAAAATAAAAACTGCCAAAAGAAAAGAATTAAAAAATACAAAACTACAACAAACAAAATGCAAAAAACAAAAAAACCAATGATTACCACAACGTAACAAAAACAACAATTAAGTTAAGATTGCCGTGAAACAGAAGTTACAACAAAAAATGAGTATAAAGAGGAATGAAATAAATGTGAACAATGTCGCTGCTGCTATTGTTGCTGCTATAGCTGCTGCTGTTAATGACCACACTGATGTTGCTCTTGACGTCAACAACAACAACAACAACAACAACAACAACAACAACAACAACAACAATGATTGCAACGTTCATGTTGATGCTGTTAATGATGATAGTGACAGCGGCGACAACAGCAGCAACACATACATACATACTTGTTCAACTTTTGCGATGCTGCTGCAAAAATCGATGTCGAAACTTTTGCGCTGCTCCTTCGCTACTTCCGCTTCGACTCCTCCTTAAGTCACAACGCAGCACAGCGGCTATCGTTGACGCAACCGTTACTGATAAGGCAAACTTTTAGCGACGCTTAATTTTTTCTTTTGCCTCCACTTATTGGAATAACTTTTTATTATTTTGTTATTGTTTATGTTGCTGTTGCTGTAGCAATTTAAGTTTTCTGATTTGTCGGTCGCAATGTCCACTGCGGATGGGGCTTGTCCATCCATCTGTAAACTACGATTTAATTTTTTATTACGTGACGTTTTTTGTGCAGCATTTGTTGGGAAGCAAATACAGCAACAACAAGCGCGTTTACCAACAAGCAGTAATTATTGTTGTACATAATGGCGGCGTTTATCGACTACGAGTAATTCACATGCGCACCGCCTTGACGCTCGCTCGCTAACTTTAACCGAGTTCACCGCTCTACTAACGTTTGTTGTTAGTGCTCGTGGTGGGTATGTATGTATGTGTGTATGTATGTAACTTGACTTTGGCGGTCGCTCGTTGACCATTCGTTGCGGCTGCAACTGCAGCTATGACGTAGTTGATGGCTATGTTGATTAAAAATTTATCAAGCGCTCTCCCTACTTTGCGCTAGTAAAAAGCTTGCTGTTTCGTTAAGTTTTTTGCAGTGTTTTGTTTTTCAACTCCCAGCAACATTGCTTGACGGTATTTTATTATGCTGAGTTATTGTTTTTTTTTTTGCCATTCGCATTTGCTGTTTATCGGCAGTGTATGAATAATTGCAGCAACACGAATAAAAGCAACAACAAAAACAACTGGTGTGGCAGTAACAATAGCCACACAGGGAGCGTAAAGACTAAACTTTCGCTTTATTGTTGTGGCTGTTTTATTTAATTACATTGTTTTTTTTTGTTATATAAAGTTTTCCTACGGCTCCTGTGGCTGATATTTTTGCATTTATTGTTATTTTTTTTTTTTTTTGTCGTAAACGTCGATGTTATTTGCATACAATTTGTTCAATTGCTGGTGGAATGACTATAGCTCAATTTAGTTCCTTCCCTTTTTGAAGTGGTTTTTATTGTTTTAGACAAAAAAAAAAATATATAATTTTCAATTCGGATCGACAATGCACAGGGTCACAAAAAAGCATTNCCGCTAGTAAAAAGCTTGCTGTTTCGTTAAGTTTTTTGCAGTGTTTTGTTTTTCAACTCCCAGCAACATTGCTTGACGGTATTCTATTATGCTGAGTTATTGTTTTTTTTTTGCCATTCGCATTTGCTGTTTATCGGCAGTGTATGAATAATTGCAGCAACACGAATAAAAGCAACAACAAAAACAACTGGTCTGGCAGTAACAATAGCCACACAGGGAGCGTAAAGACTAAACTTTCGCTTTATTGTTGTGGCTGTTTTATTTAATTACATTGTTTTTTTTTTTGTTATATAAAGTTTTCCTACGGCTCCTGTGGCTGATATTTTTGCATTTATTGTTATGTTTTTTTTTTTGTCGTAAACGTCGATGTTATTTGCATACAATTTGTTCAATTGCTGATGGAATGATTATAGCTCAATTTAGTTCCTTCCCTTTTTGAAGTGGTTTTTATTGTTTTAGACAAAAAAAAAATATATAATTTTCAATTCGGATCGACAATGCACAGGGTCACAAAAAAGCATTTGTAAAACAAGCAACAACAGTGCTGTCTTCGGCTGTGCTATAACTACCTATTACCTATTACTATTTTATCTATACTTTTATTTAGAAAGTTCGAGGACGGCTGTCCGATTTTTTTGAAAGTTTAGACCCCTACTGCAGACCTTCCAAGGATGGATATAAGCTAAAAATAATTACGATATATGAAGGCGGCGCACAGTGTTTCGACTATATGGAAGCAGGTGGAAAAAAGTCGTGGGATAGTTGATTAAAAGAACCGCTTTTATTTAGAGAGGAGAAAGGTAAAGTCATAAATACAAAATTTCACATTATTTACGAACAGTACAATTCCAAAAAAAAGGACTGAAATCGGCGCGAGACCGACTAAACAGTTTAGAGCAAGTGTTTCTTCTTCTAGTGTGATCAGTACTTTAAGTGTTATGGAATATTCAAGTGAAAGTATTTATCACTTATTTGGTAGTTATTTTTTTTTCAAGAGTTGACTTGGAAATGTAAATAGAAGCTAGATTCTTAATAAAAAAAAACGTGTGAGTACAGGTTCGTCAGGTCTTGGAATAAGACGTATGTTGTAAAGCATTTTATGTAGGTTTCGGGTATACAACTGGATCTTTTCGCGCGACTTTGCAAGTATATATACTTGAGCGTGCATGGTTCACATTGTGTTAACAAGGAAAGAATTAAAAATACATAATAGCAAATAATAAATCTTTTGCAAACTTTTTCATTTGTATTAAAGTTGTTATTTTGCAAAATAAATCAAGCTACTAGCGATAAAAACCGATGTGTAAATAAACAAGTTGTCAAATGAAAATATGCAATAATGTTTTGTATGAAATGGAAGCAGGAAATAATGTTACTCATACGCCATATCGTACATGACCATACTCGTACATGGTCTACCTGGCGTATGAGTAACATTTTCCATGTTGAAGTTGGAATTTTTTTCACTCGCAACGCAAACTAAAAATGAATATATATTAAAAAAATTACCTGATCTATGAAAACGGTACAAACAGCACAAGAAAGTCTATCAAAAACAGCTTTAACATTTGCCGCACCAAAATCAGTGTTGCCNGAAATAACAAATCTTTTGCAAACTTTTTCATCTGTATTAAAGTTGTTATTTTGCAAAATAAATCAAGCTACTAGCGATAAAAACCAATGTGTAAATAAACAAGTTGTCAAATGAAAATGTGCAATAATGTTTTGTATGAAATGGAAGCAGGAAATAATGTTACTCATACGCCCTATCGTACATGACCATACTCGTACATGGTCTACTTGGCGTATGAGTAACATTTTCCATGTTGAAGTTGGAATTTTTTTTGCACTCGCAACGCAAACTAAAAATGAATATATATTAAAAAAATTACCTGATCTATGAAAACGGTACAAACAGCACAAGAAAGTCTATCAAAAACAGCTTTAACATTTGCCGCACCAAAATCAGTGTTGCCCCGAGTATGCAATAGTCGGATAACTTTAATTGTCGTGAATGTCATTTCTCCCACTGTGGGTCTTCAAAAATATGCAGAGAAATTAAGAAGTTATTTTGTTATTTTTTTTACTTCAGAGGAGTTACCTGAAGATAATCTCTTATTTGAGGTATTTTCTACAAAAATCCGAATTCATAATTATAATTATGATTTACACTCAGGGCCGAATTTACTTAAACGGAGTTGAAATTCNACTTCAGAGGAGTTACCTGAAGATAATCTCTTATTTGAGGAATTTTCTACAAAAATCCGAATTCATAATTAAAATTATGATTTACACTCAGGGCCGAATTTACTTAAACGGAGTTGAAATTCACTCGAAAGTGAGTTGCAGAAATTGCGTGATAAATTTTCTAGACCTAGATAATGAGTTACAAAGTCACGTAATGTTGTCCACACACACTACGATCTGGTGGAATTACATCATCATAATTAGGCGAAATAAAATTTTAGACGAGTACACTTGAAGAATTGTTAACCTTATGAAAAGAAAGAGGAAAGAAAGAAGAAACATTAAATGGCTGAATAGCAAACTNTGATAATGAGTTACGAAGTCACGTAATGTTGTCCACACACACTACGATCTGGTGGAATTACATCATCATAATTAGGCGAAATAAAATTTTAGACGAATTGTTAACCTTATCAAAAGAAAGAGGAAAGAAAGAAGAAACATTAAATGGCTGAATAGCAAACTATGGCGTCGGGTTCCCATACCGCGTCTGTGTCATTATCAGATTCTATCGCTATATCGACTCCAGTCCTCTTCGCTGCGCGAGGGGTTTCCCTCTCCCTCTGTATTTTGGGACTCCATCACTATCGATGAGGCCGTCTAAATACTGTTTCGCCTTAATCTCTTCAAATCGATTCAGTGAACTTCTTCGATTCTCTTGCTGCTCGTCTATCTTATCATTTGCAATAGCTCGAAGGATTCCAAACTTTTTTTAAGCTGGACAGCAAAGTCATTCAGATTAATAAATGTTTTCNTTTCTCAGCTGGATGATCGTCTATCTTATCATTTGCAATAGCTCGAAGGATTCCAAACTTTTTTTAAGCTGGACAGCAAAGTCATTCAGATTAATAAATGTTTTCACAGTGCCCGATGCTTTCGCTCCTCACGGTCTACCTATCTAATAAATAAACTTTATCGATGGAGGAATAGACATAGAGATCCTGCTTCAGGCGTGCGTGCAAAAAACTTGCAGCCAAATTGGAAAACCTACAAGAATTCATGGGCATATACTTAAAAACATATTTACGTAAATATTACTGCCAAAAAAAATACCAAAACAACAACAAAGCAGATACACGGACAAGTTAGTTGGAAAAAATCATATCAAACCACAGCCAAGAGCATGAAGAGAGTGCCAGCTGCACGGTAAAAAAAAAACGCACTTTCAGCGGAACTTTGTGGTAGTGTAGCAGCTTCCTAAAAATAGTCAAGCAAAAAAGGTGCATGCAAATTTGTAAAGTAGCGAAGCTCAACGCTGCGCACTTCTCAAAGACGTAATCTTGAGGCAACCATCAGCTAGCGCAACAATAACAACAGCAGCAGTATGGACTAGTTGTTGGCAATGAAAATACGGGCATTTTGTGCTTAAAAGTGCTTTGCATGATGCAACACTTTTGCAACTATCTACTTACCCTGTTTTGTTTTCTCGCGCTCCCTTATCTTTCTACACTTCAACTTCTCCTTCAACAACTGCTTATGCTGCAAGCTACTGCATACTGTACGAGTACAATCTGGCAGCAGAAAGAGCAATTGACTGCAGTCATCGTAGCGCAAGGTTGATACCCTTACTCGCCCCTCACCTCTTCGCTGCAGCTCATCAAATTGAACCTAGCTTGCTTGCTTGCTTGCTTCACCTGACACCTGCACTTTACTTCAATTCGCTTGCACCATTTTTGCCTGCATCCACTTCAACTTATTTGATTTTTTCAGCTGTGCGTGTAATTTTTGCTACTTGCCCGAGCATCTGTGCCAGGTGAGGTACTTAAATATATGTATACATATTTATATATGTACATGCATACATAGGTATCTCGTCTGGTGGGTGAGCGAACTTTTTTGTTGGTTTCATTTTGGTGGCGACGATATTTGATGAAAATTCGTGCGCATTTTTAATGAGCTCAAATTTATTTGCGTCGGTATTTGCGAAGCTCAACACCCACCCAAAATTTCGGTAATAATAAATTGCAGCTCACGCTGGTTAGTGTGCATGTGTCACATACCATCTGTGAACAGATTAATTCAGGGTCTCCATTTTGGTAATGCGAACACTGGTAGAGTGGTGTATGTATTCTTTGAGTTCAGTGCTCGTATTTAGCACAAAATGTTTAATATGCAGCTTGAATTTAAGTTTAAGATGGAAATTTTACTCGAAAAACAACAGGTTAATTAATGTCGCTTTTTTACTCACAATAATCTCATTTCTTATAGGGGAAATCTAACTGAGCTATATATGGTTGCAGTGGAATATAGCCATTCCATCTTAGGAACAAGGACTTAAGTTGGCAAAATAATTCCCAAAGACAAAACTTATGGCATATGCATATATTTTGGCGTAAAAACGACTTACATTTCGCTTCGTGCTTATGGCACGAGAAGTAATGAAGTGAAGAAAAGAAAGAAAAATTCATTTTTCGAAATTTACCAACAGGTTCATTTTTATAAGTGATCAGTTCATTTTTTGTCGTATAAACAACGGTAAATATTGGCTTACTTTAGCGTCAAGTTCACTGATCCAAAAGTACAAAGGTTTTTTTTTTCAACCAAATTATTGTCTGGATTTTAAGAAATGTGATTCAAGTTGAACATTTGAAAACAAGTTCGCATATATGGCTGTAGCTGAACTTGCAGCGGCTCTTGCTGTTATTTGTTGGCTTGCAGCAGGTTCGACTACGAATGCTTTCAGCGGCAACACATTATTTTTATTTTTTTCTGTTTATACCCGAGCGCACTTGTGCACAAAGGTATATTAATTTTGTTCACATAACGGTTGTTTGTAACAGCCAAAACGAATCGAGATAGATATAGACAAATGTATACATAAATG
>NW_016158249.1:67069-74401 GCF_001687245.7 Rhagoletis zephyria | reverse complement strand
AAAAAAGAATTTTTGTATGCTCGTATAGATTTCAACTGATTTGATTATTTGAAAGCGCAAAAAGTAGAGAAATGATTCAAGTGCCTTGTGCGGAATTGCGAAATATTTTGCCTTAGTGTTTTTTATACTGAAAGCTAACATAAAACTTGCAGCCTACAAATTAAAGAACAAACTGCAGTGTTGTATTTTTCGGGCGCTGAGTGAAGACCTTGGTATGCAAGGTGCCTAAAGCCTTCTGGCCACCTATAGATCGGCAGCGGTCCAAGGAGCTCTTAGAACTTAACAATTCACACCTGTAGCTATTGGTAGGGGTTCTTACTAGTGATTGCGTTACACGTAGGAATGCAGTAAGGCTGAATATCGTCGATAACCCTTACTGCACCAGCTACTTGGAAGATGGGGAGGTGGAATCATCTCAACACCTGCTGCTGCAAATATTGTTTTCTTCGCTTTGCTTGATGCATTTTTTACGAGTTGTCTTGCTCGCCGCTTCACTATGTGATTACTAGGGTGGTCCAAAAGTGCATGTGAAAAAGTAAAGTCGGAATATTCATGCTCTCACCCCCTAGGATTGTTCTCTACCGAAAATATATGCCCCAATTTTTTTATTTTGAAATCAAAAAATATTTAGAGGTCGCTCAATGCGGTCAAATTTCCATGTATTTTATATGGGGAAAAACTAACCGATGATAATACCCAATTGTTTATTCAACCATTTTTTCATCGCAACTATAATATATAGGTCCGCTATAAATCCACAAAAACCCCGAAAAATGCAATTGGGGGGCCAATAAAAATCGATAAGAAGAGTTTTCCGATCCAAAAATATTTATTTTCAAGAATTCTATACCATTTCGACGAAAAGTTGTTTTCCCCCATATAAAAATGCATGGAAAACTTTGAGCGCTTTGAGAGACCTCTAACTTAGTTAAGAGGTTAAGAGAGTTAGAAAGTTAAATCAATTGTTCCAATATGGGTATCAACCGGAATGGTTTTGAAAAGGCTTTATATCTTAACTACGTGTAGGAGGGTTGCCACAGAGGTTTAAAAAATTGAATTCAATTTTAATTGAAGGAACTTGATAAATGAATAAGGTATCCCTATATGGGTGTCAGACAAAAGAGGTTCAAGAAGGTAGTAGTGTGGAAATATTTTGGAGAGTGTTGCCACGTATTTGGGAATTCAAATTAAATTATTTTTTACCCAAGTTATTTGAAATATTAAAAAAGGATGGCAAATGAAAGAGTTTTAAGAAATATTTAGTTTGACAATTTGGAATATCTTTGATGGGAGTTGCTCCAGTCTAAAAGGCTATATTAAAATATTTAATAAATTAAATGAATTACTAAAGGATGGTTATCAATGCAAATGGGTTCAAAATCCTTTATTTCAGAATTATATTTAGGAGAGTTGCCACGTGTTAAAAAATAATAAATTTTAACATAGTTCATCAGTTACTTTAAATATTTATAACAATGTCATACCAAAAATACTTAAGAAATGTTTATGAGGGTTGTCGATTACAAAATCAAATCCAACTTAATTAATCAGTTAATAGAAACATGTATAACAATGCCAGACGATTAAATGATTTTAGTTTGAAAATACTTTTAAAAGGGTTGCCACCTGTTTGAAAAGTCAATTTTGTTTACTTATAAACAAGTTACATAAATGAAATATCGAAATATTAGTGTCAAACGAAAGAGTTTAAGAAACTTTAGGCTGATATTATTTTTTTAAGTAGGGTTGCCGTCTATTTTTTTGAAGGTCACCTCGTCTGCAACGTTATTTCAAATTTCCAAAATGAGAAGTCAAATTATAGATGTGCAATAACGTTTTATTTTTTGAAGTTTAAACTTTTTAATGGTACACGAAGATTTGAAATTTGATGAAATGGAAACCGGCACCATGCGAAAACTCACTCAGAAATCGTTTAGATAAATCATTAAGATTTTTGAGGTTTTTGGATAGGTTTTGACCTGTTTGGTGAGCCCACAAAACGGTTGCGGGCCATGGAATATTGTGGTAGCTTATTGCCATCGTGACCCTCATGCCCCGACATCCAGCCCGGTAATATTGGGTTCTTTATTCCTATAGCAATTAGGGTGCCGAGGCAGCCGTACACTAGTTTTGATGTTATTGCATGGGACTTTAGCGCTGGGAAGGCAGCCTCCCTGTCCGACATAATGCAGATGTTTTTAAAAGTTGCGCCTCTTCTGAGGCATTCTCTGCCACAGATCTCAATTGCACAAATCTCTGCTTGGAAAATGGTGGGGTAGCTGCCCATTGTTATCGATCTTTTAAAATTCGGCCCAAACATACCAGCTCCACTTTTTCCATCTTGTAAATTTTGAACTTCACCTCCTGGTTTGGTCTAAGGGTTTCCTGTACTCCAATATGCTCGGTCCGCAATAAGTACCTTGAAGGTACCCTTCATGTGACCTGTCATGTTTCTGGTTTTTAATTCGGAATTAGTTACTACTTTTACTGCAGAGGGGGTGGCCTCCCTCGCTTTTAGGGTTGGGCAGGGCGGTGTACCCACAACGCCACTGCACACCATTGGGTATAGTTTGTTTAGTTTCGTACTAGAAGTTCTTTGTGTCACTTTTTTCCACCATGCCAAGGATCTGCTTCACAACCGTGTTGAATGACCAATATTCGTTTTGAGTCTCCCCAAAGTTGTTCCAAAAAGCCGCATGCAAGAGAAGAAGCTTGCATCAAAATGTGCGTTCCGAGTGAGTGTCTTATCCAGCCTCACCCCCCGGTACGGCAACCCCTTGTGGCTGTAATAGATTCTTTCGTGCCTTCTTCCATGTTTGTAGCATAGAAAGCACCCAATTATTGATGATGGGGCTTACTCCCATGTAAATCGGTGCATCTCTTATTACCCCTTATGAGGTGTGGTCAAAAACCACTGAAATATCAATGAAGGCACAAAGGGTTATGTTCTTAGACTCCAGAGCCTTTTCAATTTTCGACGAAGGGCTGTGAATGGCAGTCTCAGTAGATTTACCTGGTTGATAGTCAAATTGGTTCAAATAATTAAGGTAAGAGAGAATGACGACACCTATGGCTTCTTACAACAGAAACGCTCCGTGCTCGCAACGAAATTCTTCAAGCGACTGATGTCCATTCCCGAGAGCTCATTGCGAATGTGAAAAAGTGCAATCCAAGCTGCTTAGCTGCCTTAGGCTCGCAACGGCAGGGCACCAGAGCAGCAAGTGTTGAGACGATTCCGTCTCATCATCCTTCATGCAGCTGGTGCATCGATGATATTCAGCCTTACGGCATGCTTACCTATTCCGCAATGACCTTAGCCTCAAGGGCTCGCCCGCTTCAGGTCTGCACGTGGCTAGATTCACAATATGCGCGATAAACGCGTGCATTCTCTTATCCCTTATTACAAATCGAATTGAGTCCAGCAAAGCACACCAACCGACACTGATCAATTAAATATGCCAATTTAGGCCAAGTCCTCCTTCTACATCTTGTCTATCCACCGCAGAGATTCGCGCTGGAACGTTTGTGTCCATTCGTACGACATAACCGAGCCAGCGTAGTGGCTCTATTCGAGTTCACTGCGATATGTGTATGACGTTGTAAAGCTTATACAGCTCATCGTTCTATCGTCTGTGGTATTCGTCGTCGCTAGCTCGCGAAGGCGCGTAAATCCTCCTCAAAATCTTGCTCTTGAAATCTCTAAGAACCACCCCTTCGGATGTTATCAGTATCTATGCTTCTACGCCCTATACTAGCACCGGTATATTGAGTGACTTATAGCGTGTAGTTTTCGTACGAGGAGACGCGCCTCCATATAGATTTGCATGCAGTATTATCGAAAATCCTACACAGTAATCTCCTTGTACTCGATGACCAGANTTCTCTTATCCCTTATTACAAATCGAATTGAGTCCAGCAAAGCACACCAACCGACACTGATCAATTAAATATGCCAATTTAGGCCAAGTCCTCCTTCTACACCTTGTCTATCCACCGCAGAGATTCGCGCTGGAACGTTTGTGTCCATTCGTACGACATAACCGAGTCAGCGTAGTGGCTCTATTCGAGTTCACTGCGATATGTGTATGACGTTGTAAAGCTTATACAGCTCATCATTCTATCGTCTGTGGTATTCGTCGTCGCTAGCCCGCGAAGGCGCGTAAATCCTCCTCAAAATCTTGCTCTTGAAATCTCTAAGAACCACCCCATCGGATGTTATCAGTATCTATGCTTCTACGCCCTATAACAGCACCGGCATAATGAGTGACTTATAGCGTGTAGTTTTCGTACGAGGAGACGCGCCTCCATATAGATTTGCATGCAGTATTATCGAAAATCCTACACAGTAATCTCCTTGTACTCGATGACCAGACACAGTAGAGTAATTTTTCTTAATAATTTCTTACTTAGGGTGAAATATGGTTTACCCAAAAGCGTATAAATAAATGCGTGATATTTTTATGTAGAACTTTAACCAAAAAATTAAATTGCATCAGCCTTTAATAGCATCCACCCCGAGCGTAGTACGTTTGATATTCGATATTTACTGTCCCTCCTTGAGATGATATCTATTTGTGTTTACTCTGTGTAAACAATCCCTTTTTTTCTTTCTATTTATTTTAATTTATCTTTGTACATATGTAAATACATGTATGTATATGTATGTATCTCTGCAATTTTATCATTATAGAAATACAGTACGATGAAAAATATTGAAAACAATTTAGATACAAATTTAAAATCAACATTTTGCTTACTTGTATTTGTGTTACATGTACACAGTGTGCATGGTGCAAGTGCTGAATGAGCTGTGTGCGCTTAATACATATGTACGTATGAACAGTCAGCGTCAAANTAGAGTAGAGTAATTTTTCTTAATAATTTCTTACTTAGGGTGAAATATTGTTTACCCAAAAGCGTATAAATAAATGCGTGATATTTTTATGTAGAACTTTAACCAAAAAATTAAATTGCATCACCCTTTAATAGCATCCACCCCGAGCGTAGTACGTTTGATATTCGATATTTACTGTCCCTCCTTGATATCTATTTGTGTTTACTCTGTGTTTACTCTGTGTAAACAATCCCTTTTTTTCTTTTTATTTATTTTAATTTATCTTTGTACATATGTAAATACATGTATGTATATGTATGTATCTCTGCAATTTTATCATTATAGAAATATAGTACGATGAAGAATATTGAAAACAATTTAGATACAAATTTAAAATCAACATTTTGCTTACTTGTATTTGTGTTACATGTACACAGTGTGCATGGTGCAAGTGCTGAATGAGCTGTGTGCGCTTAATACATATGTATGTACGTATGAACAGTCAGCGTCAAAAATATGCATACCCTGAAGTTTTGACGTTTGTATTTATTTATATTTCCATGCCAGATTATTCTTATTTTTTTATTAAAAATATAGTTCACTAAACTGCCAAAACGAAGAGAATTATTTTTGTTTTTTAAATTCATACGAAACTCGCGAAAACGCAAGAAATACCAAGAAATTTTGATCGAATATTCCAATTTTCACTTCGATTCAATTTTGAGTAGCCCATTAAATTTTAGTAATAAAAAATGCAAGTTTCAAGCCGCTAAAAATTACCGTTGATTTTTGAGATTTTTATTTTTTTTTGCCAAGGGTGTTGCGCACTTTCGTCCACATAACNCGTATGAACAGTCAGCGTCAAAAATATGCATACCCTGAAGTTTTGACGATTGTATTTATTTATATTTCCATGCCAGATTATTCTTATTTTTTTATTAAAAATATAGTTCACTAAACTGCCAAAGCGAAGAGAATTATTTTTGTTTTTTAAATTCATACGAAACTCGTGAAAATGCAAGAAATACCAAGAAATTTTGATCGAATATTCCAATTTTCACTTCGATTCAATTTTGAGTAGCCCATTAAATTTTAGTATTAAAAAATGCAAGTTTCAAGCCGCTAAAAATTACCGTTGATTTTTGAGATTTTTATTTTTTTTTGCCAAGGGTGTTGCGCACTTTCGTCCACATAACGCATGAACATAATAATTTCTTCTAAATAGTCGGAATGAAAAATTTAAAATATCTATGAAAACTGTTTGGTATTTCTTGCATTTGCCCGAGTTTTGTATAAAATTCAAAATATTGATTCTTGTGTGTTTTTTTTCTATTGAATTAACTATATTTTTGACGCTGACTGTATGTATGTTTACCTACATACGAGTGGATATGTAACTATACATATGTATGTATTTACTTGCGTACACATTCTCGATAACAACCAGCAATGCTGTCTTTTGCCAGCACTGTCCTGCTGTTTGCACAAAAGGGCCCCGATATGTGTTACTTCTAATAGCACTGACACCAACTAGCTGGTTGTCTGGCAAAATGTTTGTTTTTCTTATGCCAAAGGACAATCACTGTAACGATGCTTGTGTGCCTTTTTATGACCTTTCTTTTTTTGTTCAACAATTGCTTGCTTGCTGCATGAAAATTCCGGTTTTTTCCTTGTTATTACATACATATTTTCTTCTAAGTAAATGTACAAGTACGAGGCGCTGTAAGAAGACAAAACTTGATTTTATTAGATTTCATCACTATAAGTAAATAAGGAAATTTTTAACATTTGAGTGAAAGCCTATAAATGCGCACATAAACTTTTATACATATGTACATATGTATATGTATATGTGAAAGCAGAAGTTGTGGTTGCATGGTTGATGTTGCTGAGAAACAATTGATTGTGCTCGTACGGTCAATGAAGCAGGCAACTTTGGCTGCTTCAATGCCTCGAAGTATGCTACAAAAATTGTCAAGTGTCTTACGAAACGTTTAGAAGTTTGGAAATTCCTTGCAATACTTTTTGTATATGCAAGTGTGTGTACGTTCAAAAATGTGCATTCTGCTCGAGTGTTTTGTGGTTTATGGTTGAGTTTATGGAAAATATTTTGCATGTATTTGTTTAACCACAAACCGACTTAGTGATTTCGTACATTTATGAGAATGATATTTTCTTTCTTCTATTCGTACAAAAAGAAATGCCGGAAAATGCATGCTCTGTAACTCTACATTTCTAGAATCCTTTCGTAATTTATTGTCTGCTTCCAACCCAGGTTGCCAACACAAATGATGTTTGCATTGCATGCATTTATTTCGAAGTCATTAAATTGAAAATGAAGACATCCCGGCAAAAGAGGACATAGTCAATTTGTGTGCAAATAAGACAAATGAAAATTATTGCCATCGCCAACTACATACATACATAGACATCTACTACGGAGAAAGCAATAGTCCGCTTTGTTAAGACAAATTTCTTCAATATTTTCTTTTCTATTT
>NW_016158249.1:51492-60897 GCF_001687245.7 Rhagoletis zephyria | reverse complement strand
AATTTTATTTTTTTGATTTTTTGATATATCTTTTCGGTGGCGTATAACCAATGTGTATGCTCTCGAGTTCATTTTCAATTTCAATTGTAAACGATATTATCTGCAAATTCTACTTACTATTCTTTACTTGTATTATGGAAGAAAAAAATAAATACAAAAAAAAAAAATTTGAAAAAAGAAGCATTTATGATTGATTTAATTTCGCTGCGTCAAATAGCTTTCCACGCTTGACTGTTTCGCTATTGCAGCAATTACGTTGGACAGCTCGTGAACATAAGGATGGATGATGGGAATGTGTGTGTATGTGTGCATTTTTTACCTTTTATGGCTTACTTATGTAGTTGCATACATATGCACGCATTTATACTCATTCTTGTGGTCATCTTGTTTTCGTCCAATTATACTTTCCGATTTCACCACCGACCTACTTCTACAGTATCTGTTGGCAAGCAATTTCCAGATTTTAACCTGTACAGCTGGATTACTGTTGACTGCTAAGGAGAAAATGCTTATGGTCTGTAGCAAAGAAAAAAAAAACAAAAGTTTTGGACTAAGTTTCACACTTTCTAACTTTATTAGCTTAAAAAATAAAATTAAATAAAAGGCTATTCGTCCTTGTGAACCAAAAAAAAAAATATTTGTTTTTAACTCTGCACAAGTTTTTCTTTCATTTGGTACCTATGTATATTGTTATTCCACACTGCACTGAATTTCTTAAACAATTTTTTGGACGAATCATATTTTTGAAATTTCAAAGTCCTTAAAAAATCCTACTACCATTTTGGTCGACCATGCGATTCGATTGCGATTTTTTCGGTTAAATATAGAGCTAATTATGTGCTACTCCCTTGTCTAAAGATGTTAAAGAAAACAAATGTTTCATACGTGACGTATGAAAATACCCATAAAAAAAATTCTTTCGCACTTCATTGAGGATAAGTACATACATATGTAAGTGCGGACATAAATATGTACAAAACTGTAAATCATTGATTGAGTCGTTAAAGTTAACAAAATTTATCAGATTTGGAATTTCTTTTCTAAATAAAGAAATGTCAAAATAAAATATGACCATCAATCGCATTAGCCGTTACCGCGACAGTCGGGACTAAGTTACTTCAGCCATAAACTCTTATTGTGAAATTTTTATGCGGTTAAACATCAATCATGAAAAATAGTTATATGATTTTTAATCGATAATAAAGATCAACTTACATACATTTAATCTAGAAATGACTCAACAAAATGTGATTGTCAACAATGTACTGATATGTACAAGTACAATATTTTTTTTTCGTTCACACAAATCAGTCACGTTCTTCATTTGTGTAAAATGAATTGATGCGCTTTTGACAGTTTTTCAAATTTCATATTTTGATTTGTTGAGAATATCAAACTAGGGTTGTTCGACTTTACTAGAAAGTCTACTTTCGACTTTGCAATCGACTCTGTACAGTCGCCTTTAAAAGTCGACCGATCGACGAAGAAAATTCGAATTTTTTCGCCTTTTTTAATAAAACCAATGTATTAAGTATACTCTGCGTTTAACTCACATATTAGTAGATATAAATAAAAGGGTCGGAATACGCCAAAAATTATATGATTTACTAGTGGTCTTTAGAATAATCTGTAATTTAGTGAAATTCAATGCTAGGTAAATAAAACAAACAGCTACTTAAGGATTTTTCAAAATTTTGAAAATTGTTCCAGTTATACAGCATAAAAATGTTGGTTGCGAGGGTTTTAAAAATTTCTATTTTTGAAAAAATATTTACAAACTTTTAAATTTTCACCAAAAAAAATTCTAAAAATTTCTTGAATCGATATTTGGTAATTACGGACAAATTTTTGAAAATAATGCCTTTCCGATGGGACAGAGGTGGCGAGTATTGATTGAAATTTAAGTGCCCAAGCAGCTAGTGGATTGGGATTATCCTACCAGCAGCATTTTGATCGGTGTTAAAAATTTTGTACCTTACGGATTGGTCAAATTCGAACTAAAGACCAGTGTTGGGAAAGGAAATTATTCTTTCAGTACGAAATCTATACATATATTGACTTTTTAATTTGCTCATATATTTTCTTAGTACAAGCATACAAGACTGGTCAACTATTTTTTTTTATAGATATTTTGAACTTTTAACTTTGAATTTTTAGAAAAATTTGGGTATGCAGTTACATGGCCTATGTGGCAAGTGCCACACTGGTGGTTTTTTGCACTTTTACTATGTATGTATATATGTAAACGTGAATTTCTTGTAGGATAAAATATATATATATATATGTTATATGAAAAGAACCGAGAAAGCCGTCAGCAAAATAAAAATTATTAAGTCAACAAAATGTTTTCCTAGAATTTCATAAGCCATGTAATAGCTTATGAGACGCGGTAATATGTTCCCCCAAATTGAGAAAGAAAAATTTTATTTCCATGTATGAACAGCCAGAAAAACCTTTCTGTCACTTTTCTGAAATCAGTTTCAGAAATTAAAGTTGCACGATGTGACTGCAACTAAAAGTGCGCAAATCGATTTCGGAAATATATTTCAACTTTCTCGTCCTGTACTAGCAAATTTTTATTTCTGCTGCAAGTGCTGTCAAACTAATCGAATGTTGCCGTGAGACGGTGAACACGAGTTTGTGGGAAATAATAACTCATTATGCTAAAATTTAATGGGCTAAGAGGTTTTGATTTTTTTTAACCGACTTTTTTTATGTATGTTACCGCATAACCCACACTAATCTGGTTTAGATCCGATCGATGGATCATGAAATATATATATATTTTTTTATATATGAGAATTGATTTTTGCTTAAAACTTACTTGTTGTATTTTATTGTTTATATAAAAATTAGCGGGGACATTTTTTTCTTTGGCATTTCTTATTTTTGCGAGCGCTAACTGATAAATTTTGCCACAATTATTTTTTTGTGACCGACAGAAGGAGAAAACCAAGTCGTTTTATTTGACAGTGTCTAATGCATATTAATATTCCCAGCTGAAAAAAAAAAATATTTAGCAAAATTAACAAAAATTTACATTGAAAAAACAAACCTTGTTTTCTTAATTAACCAAAATTTGCTTAGATTCATTAAGTATTGAAAAAAAAAAAACAGTTCTCAAGTTATTAATTAATGCGTGCCAATTGGTCATTTCGTCTACTGTGCGGCGATATAATTAAAAATATGTTATGTTGTAGCTTTTGCCGGATGTTTTCAGAAAAAGATAAGTCCAAAAATAGGTACCTGATACAAAAAAACCTCTTACAGCATGTTTTTATGCAAACAATTTCAACACTTCTTTACAAGACTACAGCAAAATAAAACTTTGCTAAGGAAAAAATCCTTAGGCAGTGTCACACGATTGGTGAACTTGTACATTTTTTATATTGGGCTATTGGTACAAAATGAAAAATTGGGACGACAATTCTTTTTGTAGTCACACGATTGGTTCAATACAGCGAACTTCTATTGAACAGTTTGAACAAAATGTTTTTCGTGATTGAGATAAAGAAATGTGTTTGTGCACTCACACGATTGGATACAATTAGCACCAAATTTTGGGCAAATGGCCAATCGTGTGACACTGCCTTTAGATTTTCACCTAGAATACTTCAATGCCATACCCTCATAGTAAAAAAAAATGGCCTATACCAATCGACCCGCCTTAATTTACATATGTACATCCCACTTAAGGTCAAAGAAATATTAGTAACAGCAAAAAAAATGTCGGCCGCTGTGGTGTAGCGGTAAGCAGTGCGCGCTTCCACTCCGCAACGCCTGGGTTCAAACCCTGGTCAAAGCAACATCGCAAAAATTATAGAAAAAAGGTTTTTTGCTAACAGCGGTCGTCCGTCGGCAGGCAATGGCAAACCACCGATTGTATTTCTGCCATGAAAAACAGCTTCTCATAAAAATACAATCGCCGTTCGGAGTCGGCATAAAACTGTAGGTCCCTCCGCTTTGTGTGACAACATCAAGGCGCACGCCACAAATCATAGGAGAAGCTCGGCCAAACACTAACATATGTGTAAGCGCCAATCTATTATTATTATTATATACAAATCGATCCGCCTTAATTTCAAAGAAGTATTAGTAACAGCAAAAAAAAGTGTAAAGCAATAAAAAGCCAGTTCAATGACTATTACAACTTCGTTTTGTTGTAGTAAATTGCTAAAATTCGTAAGCTAAATGCACACATGTATCTATGGTCAACTAGCAACTTGTAATTAAGTGTCAAAATTATGACATATGGTCTAAAAAGTTTACCTCCATTCCGAACAAAAAAAAACAAGAAAGCTATCAGCCAGTGCTTTACGTAAACTTTTAAATCAAAAAAATCTACAACTAACTTTTTGTAGTAAGCGAACGAAATAACGTTCAATCAAAAGTTAGATTTACTAGATGCAATACTCAGATATGACTGCACGTGACATGGTACATAGCTACATACATATGTATGTTCATATGTACGATTTCTACATACGAGTTGTACATTCATACATATGTATGTATGTAGTATACATAAGCGTTCATTTTTGACTGTAAAATTCTCAAATTAGATTGTTGCTCCTGTCAGTTGACAATAAATGACAAGAATTTTTGCTCATTGTTGTTGTGGCCAAGGTTGCTGTCGAAGTTATGTGCTAGTTTTTACCTTACTTACCGCAACTGAGTTTTTCATATCGGCAATGGCTGACGCGAATTCAGAAAAATGCAATTCCGGTGAATAAACTATTGGCGCTAATAAATCACCAGATTTACGTCCGGCTTCCAATGCTTTGGTTTCCCATTCTTCGGAGTTGGTGAGTATGGCCCCATGAAATTTGCCTGTGGCAATGCCCTGGAAAGATATTTGAAAATTTTTAGATTTAGTAATGAGCAATCACACACAGACAATTCGTCATTCTTTTATCAGAAATTAAAAAATCAAATATTTTCGGTTAGTCGACCAAAACAGGGGTTTGCAGGTTTAATAGAGCTCTAAGAATTATTTGCATTAATTATTATGTCAAATAATTCTGTATGTAAGTACATACATTAAAGTGCACCACTCTCCATACCAAAAAAAAACGGAAAATTTATTATATTTTAAGACTCCCGCCTGGGCCCAATTCGGGACTACCTCCACAAGTCTAGATTTTTATAAAGAATTATTAGTTTTTAATAATATAGTTTTTATAAAATCACTTCAAATCATATCCATAAAAATGGGCTAAAATTTTATAACCGGATTAAAAATAACGAGATTTTTAGAGGTATTTTCAAATTAGTCCAGCTAAAGTATGTAAATCTGAAAATTTTCTGAAATATGTTGGCGGAAGTCTTAAAATATAATAAATTTTATAATACCGAAAGAAAGCCCGCAACTTAACAAATTAAAAATGCTTTAATCAAAAAAAATAAATCAAAAAGAAAAATTTGTATTTATTTTTTTTACGTGCACATTAATGTAAGAAAAGACACAATAAGACGAAAGAAATATAATTTTTTCATTAAGTTTCGTTAAAAGGTGTCCAAGGCACAGCACTTTAAAGAAAGGTACTCTGCCGGAACAAAGTATTGGCACAGCAAATTTTTCACAATACATATATGCAACAATTTTTACTCTAATATTTTTCCGCCAATTTTGTATAAAAATATGGTTCATTCAACAACAAAAAACAAAGTAATGCGGGAATATACACAAAAAAAAATACACAGTTGCCTCTCTCCTTTGCAGATTTGTGCCAGTTGTTCATCCCAAGTGCGGACAGGTCCTCCTGCACTTGGTCCTTCCATTGTATTCGTGGGCGCCCTTGCTTTCGTTGTCAACCTATGGGTGCGGAGTCGAAGGATCTTTTCACCGGAGCATCGTTATCCGTGCGTACAATATGTCCAAGCCAGCACAGTCGTTGTATTTCTATGCGCTTAACTATGTCCATGTCGTTAAAAATCTCATACAGTTCGATATTCCATCTTCTTCGGTGCTCGTCGCCCACGCGAACGGGGCCATAGATATTGCGAAGAATAGTTCTCTCGAAAGCCCCCAAAGCCTTCTCATCTTTGTTAGACATCGTCTATGTTTCTGCGCCATATAAGAGGACAAGCATGAAGAGAGATTTGTAAAGGGTGATTTTTGTTCGTCGAGAGAGGGCTCTACTTTTCAATTGCCTACCAAGCCCAAAATAGCGCGACCAACGAAAAATTTATAAATTTTTCCAAAAAAACAATAACTTAAAAGTTTGCAATTTTGATGAAACTCGATTAAATTTTTTCTCATTTGTGCACAAAGTTTGAAATTGTTTAACATAGTTATAGGTTTTGTTTGAAAATATATAATGAAATGAAAATATAAAAAATAACTGCCATACCTAAACAAAAGCGGCCACGTTGTCTGGCAGTCAAAAAATTCTCATGCCCATACAGTTTGTATAAAGCATATCGAAACAACGCGACGTCAACGCTGAGCGGTTGGAAAATCCGATTTTGACAGGGCGTTAGGTATTGAAGTTGGCTGCAGAAAACGGCGAAACTGTCATTTTCGTGTTACACACAAACAAACCTATGCTTATTGTTGGTATTATTTCTGCATTTGACGTAGCGTTGACGCCATTGTTTAGGTATGGCACTTCGGCGGTAACGCTAGGCGTCAGAAGCCGCTCCGCCCAACGCATTTGTTAAAGGTATGGCAGTAAATATCAAACAAACAAAAGAAAAATAGAACAAAAACATGTCATAATGTCGCGTGAAGAAATTACAAATTTGCTACCACTTTTCTGGCAGCCATCTCAGCTAAAATTCTTCAATGCATATATTTGTAACATATTAACAACGATGATTTGAAAAATTGCAATCACCTGCTAAAAATCAGTTGTCAGGCTGCGCGTTTTAATTGCAACTGGAATAACAACTTTTATAAATTTTAATTTAATTGGTTATTGTAATTTTTTCCATTCATTTTCATTCTTTTATTCCGAATTTCCACTAGGTAATGAAATGTCAAAAAAATTTGTGCAATTTAAAAAAATGCCATGTGTAGATGAACTTTTTTTAACGTAATGACACGATTATTTTTTAATTCCCAACTTAGTCAGTACAATTTTTGGCATTTAATGCCTAGTGGAAATCTAGCTTTACAGAGAATATTTGTTTCTTATTTTACCTTTTTTGATTTATTCGTTTGCAAATAAATTGAAAATTAAATTAAAATATTTCGAATCTACATTATGTTAATTATAACAATCTTCAATAGCGGATTCGGTAGTCAGTCTTCATTCGCAAGAAGTATTACGTTTTCGCTTTGGATTTTACAGTTCGAAGACAAATATCGCTAATGTTGTAATCGAAATTTTCTCGAAACTGTTGAACTGGTAGACCTCCGCAGCAGCTCGTACCAGTTATTTCCTAGTCAATTTGCACCAGTTGACCTCCTAGAATGTTTTCTAACTGGTTTGCCTTTTTACTCCACTTTTGCTCTCTTTTGCATACAAATGGAGGCAATGTTTACATATGTACGTACATATGTATGTATGTATGTGTTTAGCGAGCAATTATCGTGGCATCTGACATCAAGTGCCTGTGGCAACGAACATCAATGTCCTGTTGCGTTAGTCACATGCAATGCCAACTTACAAATCAAATTAAGACAAATTGAAAGTGAAAGAAAAATGTATGAATGGCAAATGAAATAAATGTTGGTATATCTAGAATGAAATCAACAAAAACAAAATCAGATACAAGGCTAGAGAGGAAGACGAAAGGAAGGAAATCATGGTTGAAAGGAAGCCTGAATTTTTATAAACGGTTCCAATCTGAACTAATGCATTTAAGCAAAATGTAGAAGACATAAAAAAATCACAACGAATGGAATAATTAATTGAATTGTAAGTGTGTTAAGTTTGAAATACTTGGAAAAAAATACATACATTGTGTGATTTGCAAATAGAGTAATTAAACGGCTGTTTGCAGCTCTAAAGAAAAACAAAAAAATGCAAAATAACGCACAAGAAACGGTACAGAAATTTTTTTCTTTGAAAATTTCTTAAATCAGTTTGCAGCTCTCAAGAAAAAAAGTATATTTATTTCTAGGCGAATTCAATAAGGATTAAATGCGCCTTGATTTATTTCTCCAAAAAAATTACAGAAAAAACAGAGTACTTTTTCAAGCAAAAGAAGTAATGTAAAATATTTCTTGTGATTTTTCTTGACAGCTGCAAACAGCCCTTTAAGTGCCTAAGTAAGTTTTTATATAAACGAGCAAATCGACTAAAAGTTTTGCGAAGTAAAGGCATCCATACACATGTGCGATTCTCTCGGTGCGAATCTGTACCTACGAAAATTACAACAATGCCGATACGCATTTATGCGATTTTGCTGCAGCGATTTATTCGAACATTCACAATTCTTCTTTTCGTCGTGCCGAAATCGCAGACTGCCGCGTTTTGAGCATGAAAAAGGTCAGGAAACGGTTTTTACAAGATTATTTTGTTTTTCGATTTAAAATTTCTTCTTCGAAAATTACCTTTCTAGTTTGAAAAGGGGAGCCAGTTGTTCATCCCGAGTGCAGACTGCAGACAGGTTCTTCTTCTCCTCGTCCTTACACTCGGCGCTATTACCGAATCCATCGTTATACGATTTTCGTGCAGCTACGAAAATGCGATGTCAAAGTGTATGCTACGTTCGCAGCTATTTGAGTTCAGTGATAGCAGTTTCGTAGTTTTCAAGAAAATTTTTACTACCATGGATTCAGTGATAGTCTTGATTGTGTTCGAGGAGTCGAGATATTGGCGTATTTAAGGTCCGACTTTGGAGGGGGGAGTTTCGCTAAGCATAGATTAAACCGGATCGGCGATAGTACCCCGCCTTGTGGTTAGTCTCTGAAGCCTTCCCTAATTGGCCTTTTCAACGTTGACGTATGTGCGGCGCTCGGAGACTACAAAATCACTGGGGCCGGTCAATAGATATTATGACAGACAGGTGGTCGGAGGACAAGGAGATCATGGCTGGTCATGTGGTGCAGTTGGTGAAGTTTGCTCTCGCGAGCTGCTGCAAGTGCCTGTGAGTTTCGTTGGGACATCGTCCTTCAGGCGACAGAAGGTGGAGTAATCAATTTGATCTAATAGCGCTACATCCCCTTGGTCGTTGCCAAGGTTAGAATGGCAGAGCTCGTGGTGTGCATTGAAGTCGCCTATCACTAGCGTGTTATCTCCGACGAGTAGGGGACTGATGTCTGGGCGGTATCCTGGCGAACAACTGGTGATGGGTGGGATGCAGACGTTGATGATTTTCAGTTCTGTGTGTGTAACGGCTATACCCTGGAATTCGATGAGAAGGTCGCCTCTGGCGTAACGCTTCTATATTGAATTGTTTGGTGGATGATAAAAGCGATGCCTCCTCCTCTGTCGCATAGGCGGTCTTTTCATT
>NW_016158249.1:33254-51392 GCF_001687245.7 Rhagoletis zephyria | reverse complement strand
TCTGTCACGTAAAGCGAAGCAAAAGTTTTATGTGACATCAGCTTAAGACGAAAGAAATATAATTTTTTCATTAAGTTTGGTTAAAAGGTGTCCAAGGCACAGCACTTTAAAGAAAGGTACTCTGCCGGAACAAAGTATTGGCACAGCAAATTTTTCACAATATATGCAACAATTTTTACTCTAATATTTTTCCGCCACATTTGTATAAAAATATGGTTCATTCAACAACAAAAAACATAAAAATATAATTCCCAAACTCTGTGCAAAACTCGCGAAAATTCAAGCAAATTTTCATCATAATTTTTAACTTTTTAATCGAATCGTACTTCTTTCGGAAGTACAGTACTTCTTTTTTCGCTCTTGTACTTCGTACTTCGAAGTACAGTCAAATGTACTTATTTGCGATATTTTGTACTTCAGGAGGGAGATTTTGTAAACAGTTAGCGACAATTTTGGTTTTGCGTCAAAAATTGCGGTAGTGATTCGAAAATTTGATCTGATCTTCTGGACGATCGCAACATGGCCTGGGCGATAAATTCGTTGAAACCATTAAAGTCGCCGCGAACCGATGGCATCATACCTGCGCAGCAACAAAGGGCTCTGAAGGTGTCGTGCAATTGGTTGGATCCTATTTATGTGAACTGCGTGAGGACCGGGTACATCCCCAAGGCTTGGAGTTCAACCCGAAGGCCGGAAAAGGCGCACATGTTTCCCCTAGGTATTTTAGACCAATCAGTCCCTCTTTGTTTTTGCTAAAAAATCCAGAGAGACTGATAGACCTCTGCATGTGACTGTCTTTCAAGAGCTCAATATTCTTATTGCTACGAAAAGGTTGGTGAATACCGCCCTGCATACAATGCGCCGAATATGCAAATAAAAGAGCATATGTACAAGATCCTGAACAGCCCTCATGTATTTCCTATTAAAATAAAATGAACTCAAGGTAAGTTTAACCCACTTTCGGTCGGAACCGAGCACACACCTATACACACAAGCACACAAACTATACGGGGCAGTAATTCGAGCTCCGATAAGCTCAGACGGTGTTCTCGCTCTCAGTCGGCCACGGTAGAAAAGGAAAGCCAAAACTTAAGCGTTGATAAAATTATCAATTTCAAAATGCAGTGGAAAAACAAACACTTGTATCCACACTACCATAATCTGTTGGATTTAGGTTAATGAATTCAAAACTTAGCTAGAAGAAAATCTTTTTTCTGAAAGCCGGAATTTTGTTTTTACTTTACTAATTTTACCGAAAAAAGGTTGCGAAAAAATGCTTCGTAAACCGAAGTTTTATGGTCAATTCAAATATTTGAAGTTGCAGATTTTAACAGTTTGTAAAGTATTTTTAGTTCATTGTCTAGTTTATATAAGTATATGCATACATATAAGTGTTATAAATCCCGTAGCAATCAGCTCGAAATATACATGCAACTTATTTCGGTTTTAAAAGTTTTTTTTCAGCACTTAAATTTATACAAGTAATTTTTAAGCAAAAAACAAAACCGACTTCAATTCTCATAGTTATTTTCTTCATTATCCAATGATCGAATTTAAACCAAATTAGTATAGGACCATCTGTGAGGTAAAACCTTTCCTTAAAAAAAAAAATAATTTTAGAAATTGGTTAACGTGGTCCAAAGTAATGCGGGAATATACACAAAAAAAAATACACAGTTGCCTCTCTCCTTTGCAGATTTGTGCCAGTTGTACATCCCAAGTGCGGACAGGTCCTCCTGCAATTGGTCCTTCCATTGTATTCGTGGGCGCCCTTGCTTTCGTTGTCAACCTATGGGTGCGGAGTCGAAGGATCTTTTCACCGGAGCGTCGTCATCCGTGCGTACAATATGTCCAAGCCAGCACAGTCGTTGTATTTCTATGCGCTTAACTATGTCCATGTCGTTAAAAATCTCGTACAGTTCGATATTCCATCTTCTTCGGTGCTCGTCGCCCACGCGAACGGGGCCATAGATCTTGCGAAGAATAGTTCTCTCGAAAGCCCCCAAAGCCTTCTCATCTTTGTTAGACATCGTCTATGTTTCTGCGCCATATAAGAGGACAAGCATGAAGAGAGATTTGTAAAGGGTGATTTTTGTTCGTCGAGAGAGGGCTCTACTTTTCAATTGCCTACCAAGCCCAAAATAGCGCGACCAACGAAAAATTTATAAATTTTTCCAAAAAAACAATAACTTAAAAGTTTGCAATTTTGATGAAACTCGATTAAATTTTTTCTCATTTGTGCACAAAGTTTGAAATTGTTTAATATAGTTATAGGTTTTGTTTGAAAATGAGCTATTATTTTATAAAAAATTAATAACTGCCATACCTAAACAAAAGCGTCCACGTTGTCTGGCAGTAAAAAAATTCTCATGCCCATACACTTTGTATAAAGCATATCGAAACAACGCGACGTCAACGCTGAGCGGTTGGAAAATCCGATTTTGACAGGGCGTTAGGTATTGAAGTTGGCTGCAGAAAACGGCGAAACTGTCATTTTCGTGTTACACACAAACAAACCTATGCTTATTGTTGGTATTATTTCTGCATTTGACGTAGCGTTGACGCCATTGTTTAGGTATGGCACTTCGGCGCTAACGCTAGGCGCCAGAAGCCGCTCCGCCCAACGCTTCTGTTAAAGGTATGGCAGTAAATATCAAACAAACAAAAGAAAAATAAAACAAAAACATGTCATAATGTCGCGTGAAGAAATTACAAATTTGCTACCACTTTTCTGGCAGCCATCTCAGCTAAAATTCTTCAATGCATATATTTGTAACATATTAACAACGATGATTTGAAAAATTGCAATCACCTGCTAAAAATCAGTTGTCAGGCTGCGCGTTTTAATTGCAACGGGAATAACAACTTTTATAAATTTTAATTTAATTGGTTATTGTAATTTTTTCCATTCATTTTCATTCTTTTATTCCGAATTTCCACTAGGCAATGAAATGTCAAAAAAATTGGTGCAATTTAAAAAAATGCCATGTGTAGATGAACTTAATGACTATTTTTTAACGTAATGACACGATTATTTTTTAATTCCCAACTTTGTCAGTACAATTTTTGCCATTTAATGCCTAGTGGAAATCCAGCTTTACAAAGAATATTTGTTTTTTATTTAAACTTTTTTTGATTTATTCGTTTCCAAATGAATTGTAAATTAAATTAAAATATTTCGAATCTACATTATGTTAATTAGAACAGTCTTTAATAGCGGATTCGAATCTGTGATCTTCAAATCACAAGCGGTAGTCAGTCTTAAATCGACGGCAAGGCCGAGATTCGCAAGAAGTATTACGTTTTCGCTTTGGATTTTACAGTTCGAAGACAAATATCGCTAATGTTGTAATCGAAATTTTCTCGAAACTGTTGAACTGGTAGACCTCCGCAGCAGCTCGTACCAGTTATTTCCTAGTCAATTTGCACCAGTTGACCTCCTAGAATGTTTTCTAACTGGTTTGCCTTTTTACTCCACTTTTGCTCTCATTTGCATACAAATGGAGGCAATGTTTACGTACGTACGTACATATGTATGTATGTGTCTAGCGAGCAATTATCGTGGCATCTGACATCAAGTGCCTGTGGCAACGAACATCAATGTCCTGTTGCGTTAGTTAGATGCAATGCCAACTTACAAATCAAATTAAGACAAATTGAAAGTGAAAGAAAAATGTATGAATGGCAAATGAAATAAATGTTGGTATATCTAGAATGAAATCAACAAAAACAAAATCAGATACAAGGCTAGAGAGGAAGACGAAAGGAAGGAAATCATGGTTGAAAGGAAGCCTGAATTTTTATAAACGGTTCCAATCTGAACTAATGCATTTAAGCAAAATGTAGAAGACATAAAAAAATCAAAACGAATGGAATAATTAATTGAATTGTAAGTGTGTTAAGTTTGAAATACTTGGAAAAAAATACATACATTGTGTGATTTGCAAATAGAGTAATTAAACGGCTGTTTGCAGCTCTAAAGAAAAACAAAAAAATGCAAAATAACGCACAAGAAACGGTACAGAAATTTTTTTCTTTGAAAATTTCTTAAATCAGTTTGCAGCTCTCAAGAAAAAAAGTATATTTATTTCTAGGCGAATTCAATAAGGATTAAATGCGCCTTGATTTATTTCTCCAAAAAAATTACAGAAAAAACAGAGTACTTTTTCAAGCAAAAGAAGTAATGTAAAATATTTCTTGTGATTTTTCTTGACAGCTGCAAACAGCCCTTTAAGTGCCTAAGTAAGTTTTTATATAAACGAGCAAATCGACTAAAAGTTTTGCGAAGTAAAGGCATCCATACACATGTGCGATTCTCTCGGTGCGAATCTGTACCTACGAAAATTACAACAATGCCGATACGCATTTATGCGATTTTGCTGCAGCGATTTATTCGAATATTCACAATTCTTCTTTTCGTCGTGCCGAAATCGCAGACTGCCGCGTTTTGAGCATGAAAAAGGTCAGGAAACGGTTTTTACAAGATTATTTTGTTTTTCGATTTAAAATTTCTTCTTCGAAAATTACCTTTCTAGTTTGAAAAGGGGAGCCAGTTGTTCATCCCGAGTGCAGACTGCAGACAGGTTCTTCTTCTCCTCGTCCTTACACTCGGCGCTATTACCGAATCCATCGTTATACGATTTTCGTGCAGCTACGAAAATGCGATGTCAAAGTGTATGCTACGTTCGCAGCTATTTGAGTTCAGTGATAGCAGTTTCGTAGTTTTCAAGAAAATTTTGACTACCATGGATTCAGTGATAGTCTTGATTGTGTTCGAGGAGTCGAGATATTGGCGTATTTAAGGTCCGACTTTGGAGGGGGGAGTTTCGCTAAGCATAGATTAAACCGGATCGGCGATAGTACCCCGCCTTGTGGTTAGTCTCTGAAGCCTTCCCTAATTGGCCTTTTCAACGTTGACGTATGTGCGGCGCTCGGAGACTACAAAATCACTGGGGCCGGTCAATAGATATTATGACAGACAGGTGGTCGGAGGACAAGGAGATCATGGCTGGTCATGTGGTGCAGTTGGTGAAGTTTGCTCTCGCGAGCTGCTGCAAGTGCCTGTGAGTTTCGTTGGGACATCGTCCTTCAGGCGACAGAAGGTGGAGTAATCAATTTGATCTGATAGCGCTACATCCCCTTGGTCGTTGCCAAGGTTAGAATGGCAGAGCTCGTGGTGTGCATTGAAGTCGCCTATCACTAGCGTGTTATCTCCGACGAGTAGGGGACTGATGTCTGGGCGGTATCCTGGCGAACAACTGGTGATGGGTGGGATGCAGACGTTGATGATTTTCAGTTCTGTGTGTGTAACGGCTATACCCTGGAATTCGATGAGAAGGTCGCCTCTGGCGTAACGCTTCTATATTGAATTGTTTGGTGGATGATAAAAGCGATGCCTCCTCCTCTGTCGCATAGGCGGTCTTTTCATTATATCCGTCGCAGGTGAGAAGGTGCGTGCTGCTGCGGAACCTAGTTTCTTGAACTACCACGATTTTGATGTTATGTCGTGACATGAAGTCAGGCCGTTGATATTGATGTGCATAATGGCAATCAAGGTGTTAAATACATTTTGATGGCAATAGAGCTGGGTAGGTTTGTTCGGGCCGCCGGTATAAGTGGAGACTGGTGTTGTTGTAAAGATGATATTGTATGGAGGGACGGTAGGGCGGTGTGTGGGGTATGGCGATATGGGTCGTGTTAAATGGCCCAGAGCAGCAGGGGGCGATGTAGGCACTGGAGTGGTAGCGTAGCCTTCTCAGCCTTGAGCAGTTGCAGAAGTGCCACCAGCCCTCGCACCCATTGCACTGAACGAATGCTACGATCTGGGTTGCGCATGCCGTGCATGCCCAGATCCGAGTTTGTGGTTGTTGGTTTTGGCTGTGGTGTCTTTCAGCTTGCTGGTGCGGCTGTTGTGTGTTTGCTCGCACTGACGCCCGAGGTTGCAATTGCCTAGTGTTAGCTTGCTAAGTGAGCGAGGGTGTTGGTGGTTGCTGATTGATGTTGGGTACAGCACAGCAGGGAGCCAGATAGTTGGACAAGCGGTCTCGTACGCTGTTTAAGCCTGAACAGTTGCGGAAGTGCCATCATCCTTCACAGCCACTGCATTGAACGGACGTGGCGTTGCCATGTATGCGGTTATTGCATACACAACACAGCCATATCTGCCTTTTGGTGGTGCTAGGTTGTTCCCGCTCTTGTGTTCCGGGGTGTGCATCTGGTTATGGTTGCGTACGTTGCCAGCTGGTCTGCATTGGTGTGATATGTTGTTATGTGTGTGTGTTTTTTTTTTTGCCGGGGTGCGTTCTGTCGTGTGTGGTTTAGTTTGCCTGGTTGTTGGTTGCGCGTTGCGGTAGTTGCAGGCTGGCAGCAGGCTGCGATGAAGTTTACTTGCCAGTCTCTATGGCTGTTGAGGCCCGAGCATTGTCTGATATGGCAACGAAATAGAGAGAATAGAGAGTTCGGAGCAGTGTTGCCGGAAGGTGCTGTTCCGATGATGAAAAAATGTGTATTCGGGGATGTATGCTGATGTAATGGTCCTTGGCCGGGGTATCCGGGTCGATCTGGTGACCACCGTGAGATCGGTTTTTTTTTTTGTAATTTTTCTTACTTCTTTTTCGCTCTGTAACTTTTTAAAGCACAAATAAGTCATCAGCAACTCGCCTGTCGACTACAAACAGTTTAGTCACTCAGAGGCATGCCGGTGTAACTAACGCATATTTATTTTCACTAACACATCCAAACCGGCATATCAACCCCTAACCGTAAAATAATTAGCCGACATTTTTTCCAAATTATTTTTTTATGCAAAGGTGTTTTTTCTCAGCCAACACAAAAAACAAAACCAAAATGTACTCGAAAAAGGAAAAAGTGGATGATATGAGAATTTTTGTCCGTTTAGCGATTCCATTTTTGAATAATTTGAGGATTCGTTTTTCCACTGTGTGTGTGTGCGGCAGACAAGCACCGAAAATTTGTTTAAACGGATACGTTTTTGGCTGTGTTTTCTAAAGTATTTGTTCTTAAATTTTTCGTTCAATACTCTTATCTTCTGCACTTCACAGATGTTTTTTCTTGGTTCAAAAAAATATATATAAATAAATAAATAAACGCCTCTCTCTGCTGGCTGGGAAGTCATTGTTTTTCATCGCCGTTCAAATTGACGTGGCAACTATCCCTGACTGCTGGGCATTGTGCAATGAAATAAGGAAATATCTTTAAGAAGCAAAGGAGCAAATTAATTTTTTAGCCCTTTGATCCGCTCTAGCCACAATCCTTTGCTCCTTGGCTCCTTACTCCTCTGCACCACTCCGCTCCGAAGTCCTGTCTTTTATCATGTTTATATTTATCCAACTTTCACTCACGAAAATATTCGATACTTTAAATTTTAAAATAAACTCAGTTATGGGGCAATACCAAACGCCAGCCGACAGTGACACTGTAAAAAATCTTAAGCCCATTTACTGCTTAATTTTTTCAACTAAATATCAACCTATCAATTTGTCCACTATGGCATCTGACTCGCAAGTAAATGTTTTTATAAATATTTTGCTAGCAAAAGCATTGACATGACAATAAACCCACCTGTGCACCTGTTAATGTTGCCATATCCAGAATGATATTAGCTTTTAGATCCTTGTGTGCATAACTAACACCATCAGACAGTACGAGACGTCCTTCGGCGTCTGTGTTGTTAATTTCAACTGTGCGTCCCGAATACAAAGTGTGCACATCATCCGGTCTATTTATGTGAAAAGAAATACCAACAAATAGCAATAAAGTTAAATTAATCCAATAACGTACCTCGTTGCATTGGGCCCAACTGCGTTCTCCGCTAAGCACAGGACTGCGTGCAAGTTTTCTTTGAAACCGCATTTCACAGCAGCATAGAAGGCACCCAGAATGGCAGCAGCACCACCACAGTCACGCTTCATTCCCGGCATGACAGTTTTGCCTTTAATACTTAAACCACCAGTGTCATAAACAATACCCTTGCCCACCAGTGCTACAGTATCATGTGCACCTTTTGGCTCATAAGAGAGCACCACCAATGCCGGTGGCACAGCAGCTGCCTTACCAACACCATATATTCCACCGAAACCACGTTCATTTAGTTCTTCGCCACGAATAACAATGGGTGTAATACCCAACTCGTTCGCTACAAGATCAGCTTCCTTTATGAAATGACTGACGTTCATCTCATTGCATGGCATATCTACGATACGTGCAGCGAGACGTATGCCACGAGCCGCTTCCTCGATGCAAGCGATATCCGTTGTGTCCAGTGGCTCTTCTGAAACTTGGCCATCCTTTTCGATGATAATAAATTCTACATTTATTATTGGACCAGTGCCAGTATCTCCATCAGCATCGTTACCCATAACCTCATCTTGGGTACAATTATCGGCCTTGTTCTGGCCACCGCCAGTTTTTCTAGAATACAGTGGAAAGGCACGTGCTACGGCACAGGCACTAGCAAAAAGGTCACTACGATCGCAAACAATAACAACATTTTCTTCGTTTGAATGCATAATATGGGTTCTAACAAGGCGAGTAATGGCGTGAGCACGCGATGGTGTATTGTGACGTGAGCACTTGAGCGGCACAGCTGCTATAGTGGCACAATCTAAGTAAAGCGAGCATTTGTCCGTGGGCGAAGGATGTAAACAAGAAATAGCATTTTTGAAAGTAGTCTCATCGACGCGTGGGTTCAATTTACTGGATACATTTGAGAAGTTTAGCAAATTTAAATGACGCAGTTGCCCAATGATCAAAACGGGTTTGTAGTAAGGATCGCAGGGCGTTAAGGAGCTGTTGAATTTGATATCAGCAGCCATCTGGAATATAAAAAATTTTAGGTAATATAATATATTGAACCAATTAAAATCAAAGTCATGCATATTGAATAATTGCAGAGATTATAATTAGTATTAAATTTGTAGTCGTATCACTTTGAATTTACGACCTATAATTTATAATGATGGCAGTATTATGAATATATTGGCAATTCACAATTAGTTCGAATTGTCGCATGACTCGACAGTTTTTAATCGGACACATATTTTCAACCCTTTATTTACAAAAATCAGGTTGCGTGTAATTTTGAGTTGTGTCACTTTTGAAGATTGTGTGCGATATGTTGTGTAGATTATTAAATCCGAAAAAGGACCACCGTTCATAATTTGAAGCCAAATATCCATAAATAAAATTGAGAAATTTTCACAAATAAAATGTGACTCTTATTATTTTTACAACACTTTTATCAACTCGCAATGTTGTGTGTCCAGACACCATTCATTGCTATAAAACCTTTGCTTTACAAAGATCCTATAAAAAAGTCTAGTGCAACCTCGTCGGTTGAGAGGTAGATGTCGCCCTATTCACTACGTACGCTACAGCGGAAATGGACGACATGCCATTTCTTTAAATGAAATTGATTGGACTAAAAAGTAGAAAGTAATATTTCTCAGTCCCATAGAATTTGTTTTGATAACTTTTGATTTTGCAATTTTAGCAAAAGTTATTATAAACCATTTTTGAGATTGAAAATGAAAAGCGTGGGGCGCATGTAATAGACCTGAATTGATATGAAGGGTAATATATGTATGTATGTGGATATATTAATAACGACCGCTTAAAATCGATCTCAAATGTGTACTTTCTCTGTAGAAAGTTTAGGTCTATGTTATGTAGTTTGACTATAGTGAATTAAATGTAATGCTTGGTACATTAAAAAGTTTTTTTTTTATATTATTTATTTATTTTTATGTTGCAAAATTTGGTGCATTGATTGCTCACGCTTGAGTTTATAATAAACTGGTAGTATTTGGAGAACAGAATCGTATTCAACCCGTAAGAAATATGTACTTACAATATAAAAGAAGTTATGAAGGGTCAAAGTGGCGTGACTCCTTTTTTGAAATTCTGATACTCGTAGCTTTTATAGTATACTGCGGCTGGTGCGTAACTAAAGCTGTTATCGGACAATTTGTATAGTGTTCTGGAGCATAATGGAAATCAATCTAAACGTGGAGGGCGTATGTGGTCTCTTTAAAAGATAGTTAAAAGACAACTTATTTAAAAGGTTAGAACGACGTCGCGCAAAGTCCGAAATTTGGATTTGTATCGTGTTTGTTAAGTAATCATAGCTGATTCCACAAAAAAAATAATAAAAATTAAATAAACTAAGGAAAAATAGCCAAACCTTACTAAAATGTCGCGTCCCAGTTTTTATTTGGTTCACTGTATGTGTATCTTGGTAACCGATTTATCAATATGTACCAAACTTAGTATAATTTGGCATAACTACTAAAATTGCGTTCACTTTCCACTTCCACAAAAAAACGCGTAAAAAACATTAAAGGCGTAAGGTGCGTTGCGTTCTAGCAGCTGAAGGAACCTATGTATACTAACATTTTCAGACATGTTCTCACGATTTAAGAAAAAAAAAATTTTCACAAAAAATTCGAAGTTTGTGAGATTTGCCTTATATAAATATGTGCAATCAATAAATATTTATATTTTGTTCAATTGTAATTGCTACGTAGCAGTTATAAATATATTTACATATTTAATTTTTGTCAGTATTAAATATTAGTCAAAACTTTTACATATTATATTTCAAAAGGTCCAGACATTTCTTAGTTGTCTATGTTAAGCGAACATTAAAAGAACGTCTTATTCCAAAAAGCTACGCTTACAATTGACTCAAGTCGTTTCTGAGCTGCAACTGCGAACTTAATTCAATTAAATTAAAATCAACTGTAATACGAAATCTGAACTAATTTACGTAACCGACGATTGGTCGATAGCAACTGTGGCAGATAAAATGGGTGCATGATTGTTTTTAAGCGTATAGGCAAATAAAAATGTAATAAACAATAATCAGCGAGCATGTATAAACAATAAATCAACAATTATCAGCGGAATGAGTAAAATTATACGAACAATTGCAATAGTATGGTCACTGAAGATAAGCGATAATGGGAGCACCGGGAAATCGACGTTTCAGTACCCAGTAGATAATTTCACGAGCTAAAAGCCCTGCCAAAAGGCGTTCTTTGGAGGCAAGAGGCCTTCTAATCTGCATTCCTTCCCTTCTGCTTTTGCTACCCAAAGAGGGCTATTATAGGACGTATTTCAGATGGCCTTTTGGAGGAGCTACTTCTTTAATTCATAAAAACCATACTTCCATAAGGTACATATATATTTAAGGTTCCTATCAAGTGTTTTCTTGCAATCTAAAATGCATATTTGAATTCATTTGTAATTTTAAATAATCAGATAGGTTCCGCAATTCACTTCTGACTGAATATCAATCAACTACGCTTTGAATTCAAGTTGGCAGGGGTTGAAATTCACACGCAAGTGAATTACAGAACCTGCCTGATTATAAATTTACATTTTCGCGTAATTGTAAATAGAAAAATCACTTCTAGAATCCACGCAGGGAAGCACTTTTCAAGTCCTTCTTGGGTAGGCTATTTAGAATGGCCTCAGAAGGTCTACCTAAATTATTTTCTGGGCTTAGTAGAATATTCTTCGGAATGGTATTACGAACCTCTAACCATGCCAGGTCAACGTAATCGGAACGAACCCTTATTATGCATATCTGACCACTGTCACTTCATTAACATTCCCAAAAAATTTATGGGTAATTTGTATGCTATTACAACGACACACCTCCAGCCACTCGGCAACGTTGGTATCTCGATAGGTCTATGACCTCGGGAAGAGCATTCTATATCCTCGTCATCGATCCAGATTCCCCCTTATAATTGAGTGAGTATGATATTTTCAACTATTTGGTTTCTACTTATCGTGGCCTTATATTCTATACCCTCCCTCTGCAATTTTCTCAAAAATTAACTTTTTTGTATGGAGCGGCACAAATTGAAGGCCTTCTGTTTTCTCTAACCATAGATGGGTTTCCAGAATGTATTTTGAAGGATGTATTTCAGGAGGCCTTTTGAGGAGTCCTTATACGTTCCCACGACAGTCGGGTCTACGTAACCGGAACGACCCAGATTTATATCTGGCCAAGGACTGTCACTCCAGCAACACTCCCCAAAAAGTCTTTGGGGAATTTGTATGCTGCTACAACAACAACAAGAGTCCTTATAAAGATGCATATTTTTGAATTCATTTGTAATATTAAATAATATAAATTTACGCATTCGCGTAAACTGCAATTAGAGAGATCTTTTAGAAGCCGTTCAGGATAGTACTTTTTTCAGGCCTTCTTGGGTAGGCCTTTTAAATGGCTTCACTTAAGAAAGCTTTTATTTATTTTGCTCATCTCGCAGAACAACGAAAACGACTATCATTTTATGGAGCAACATATATAGATAATTAGATACCATTCGGGAACAATTTCGCATGCAGTAATTTCTACGTGGCAAGTTCTCCTCCATTATTTGGTTTCATAGGGATTCGGATACCTTCCTCAATGAAGTATGTAGTAAAGAAAATTCGCTTATGTGCGCACAAGTTTTTCGTGCAAATAAGGATGAGCAGCTAAGTAAAATATACTGCATCGTTTATGCGTCAGTTATATTGAAATCTACACATAACATGGCCTTGGGGTTACTAAACAAAAGCACCCACAATTTAGTTAAGCGCATACATATCGTCGTTTAAATTACAAAACCATGTATCAACAAAATGCAAAACCGCGTATGTGAGGTTGCATAAATTATTTTCTAGAGTAAAAACACTTACATATATTTCGAAATGGTTCTCTTTTTTAAAGCAGTCGCATTTCTGGCTAGTATATTTCAGAACGAATCGATAAGGATTGAGCCAAGAGCTTGTGTGAGCAAATCCAATTTTTTGGTTTTGTACTTTAACCGATGATAAGTACCTACCATATATAAGGCAAGAACAATTGAGGTATGGGTTCAAACTGGAATTTTTTGGCGAGTACATGTATAGCAGCAAACAACTGCTACACCCATGAACCAGTTAGTTGGGTCATGTGCTACACCTGCACATCTGAGTAGAAAAACTATTTTAAGGTAAGTTGGAAATGATGTAGTGCCTTTTTTCACGTAAGTTGGTCTTCTATTGTTCAAATATTACAAGCAATTGGAATTTTCGCGTGGAGAGAAAAAAGAATGATAACCTACATTCGCAAGTCTCGCATTTCAGCAAATCACCTACAAAGTGGTCCCAAAAACAAAGCTGTTTCTGGCAGATTGTTTGATTTTTACTTACGTTTTTAGCTGCTCCTTTGCGGTGGCACACAACTGAATTAGCTGAAATTGTCGCAGTCCGTAACACAGTTGATTTTATTATTTCCGATAAATTTAATATTTTACAGCTCGTCAACCACAATCCTTTTACTATGATGTGCATCAATTTTGTAACCAAATAAGCAAATCAACTGCCGGCGCTTTTGGGTTGAAAAGAAATGTCAAATAATTAGGAATGCAAACGATGCATCGATGTTTTTGAAACATCGATAATATCGGATAATCTTTCGATGTTTGCCATCGATGTTTACAATTTACTAACATCGCGAAAATGACAATACACCGAGGGAAGTTTTACCGATGTTCTAAACATCGAAGTAAGGAGACTCTCCGACTTTCTTTCGGTATGTTTGACTGACCTTAAATTTATTATTCATTCAGAATTTTTTTTTGTTATTTATGGTCTTATAACAATTATATTCAACAATTAAATTGAGCTTGAGGCGGTTTCTTATGAAAAATGTTATTGAAAATGAACAATAATTTACAAAAGGTAGAAGTTATAGCTGCTACTTCGAGGTCACCACATCTCCTCAGTTACCGCGCTTGAAGAAGTCTGATTAGGAAATGTAGTGATCTCCCAAATAGCAGCTCTAACTTCTTACCTTTGTAAATTATTGTTGTTTTTCCACAACATTTTTCATAAAAACGGCCCCAAGTTCAATAAAATTATTGGATTCATTCTGAATCTAATAACCTAGCCGTTAAAACAGAACCAAACACCCCTCAGAATTTCAAGATCAGGCCTAGGATCTTTAGGCCCGAACGACCTTACGATGGTATGCATTTTGATTCTAATAATGGAAAGGGTATAGAAAGGATAATCAAATACAGGAAAATACATTCATAATTATTAAAGTATTCAATATTGCTTTAAATTTAACTAGAAATTAACAAATTGCAAAACATCGGAAACCATCGATATATCGATGTTTCTCTGGCGATGTATTTCATAGGGAATTTACATGATTCTACTATCACAAGCGATTAGTTGAACCAAAAGTTGAACGAAAGTAGGCAACCGACCAACTTCATTGGAAGCGATTACTTGAAAGTCCGTTTACACCAGGCAATTGTTGCTTTCAACTAAAGCGAAGCGCACATAAGCGCGATTCCATCGTTGCGAATACGTTGCGAATTCGGCTGTTAACTTCGAATCCGCAAACGTGCGCACACTTGAGCGATTTTTTCGCGTCGATTTCCGATGTACAATTCACTCAATTTTCCCTTTATTTCGTGTATTTTCGCACTCGGCGTGCCCAAATCGTACAAAATACTATTATTACGAACGTTTTTATTAGTTTTTGTACATTACACGTTTTTTTTCTTTGCCTTTATTGCTGTGACACCTTTCTTCTTCTTCTTTGACGCCTTCAAAACGCTGCAAGCCGCGTTTCGAACGCGTCAATAGAGAGGAACATTGAATGTTCGAAAAATTCGCAGCGACGGAATCGTGCAAGTGTGCGCTAGCGCATTAAAATGTATGGGTAGCATTGTTGTAATTTTTGGGCTTGCGGATTCGCAACGACAGAATCGCGCCAATGTGCGCTTCGCTTTAAGATCGCCTGAAAAATCGCCTCATGTAAATTCCCTTTCAGCCTCGATGTTCTTTTCCCCGATGCATCGAAACATCGATGTATCGATGTTACTGCTCAAAACTTTCATCCCTACAAATAATAGGAGTTTTGCAATTTCGCTCCACCCGCGGCTGTTGTCAGAGTTTTGCTATCTTTCGACTCCCTCCCTTCGACTAGTCCTCCCAGATGTTCAAAGGCAAAATCATGGTGAGTGGGTTTAAAGTAAAAAAAAAGCGCCTGATATGCTCAGTACACTTGTATCTTGTTAGTAGTTATAAATAATATTTGTTTGACTAATGTGTTTTGCGATTATTTCAAAATTTCATAAAATGAAAGAAAATAACGTCTAAATTTATCGATGTGGCATGGCTATATCTTGCTAAACCGCAGTGAACACACCCAGTAGGGAGCTGTCAAAGGAAACGTCGAATTAAATTGACAGTTTCTACAGCGCTGGTGGCCCCGCTTCCCGCGTTCGCGTTTGCTCCAAAAACTTTGATTATCTTTCCTCCAAGTGTCACTGAAGCAATCGCTGCGGACAAAATCGAGGCGTGTAAATCGAAGAAATTAAATAAGCCGAAAAGAGGAGAAAAGTTTTGGCNTGGACAAAACCGAGGCGTGTAAATCCATGAACCAAAAATACAAGATCACCTAATCAAAGAAGCAAGAAAAAAGTATATTTCTGAGTGTTTTTGACATCTGCCTAAGAATGAAAACAAACAAAGAAAACGAAAAAGGCGCGGTGATTGAGTGCGATTAAATTGGTATTTATTATAAAATATACAAAGTGAAACTTGATGACAATTAGCAAAAAAAGTTCATAAAATATGGTTTTCATGATTGAAAGTGTTTTACAATCGCATATCATTACCACGGGTCGATTTTTCAATGCCACCGTTCTGGCCACAAACGTGCACCCACTTTTCACGCAAATTTACGCCTTTTGGCAAACCAAACATACGCACAAACTTGTTCCGACCACACAGCACTTTATTTTATATCATAAATATGTAATAAACCAAAATTTATAATTAAAATCGCTGCAGAAAACACATTCAATCGCTAAAAAATCACTACGAAGAGGTAGAAGACGATGTAAACAAACCCGAAAAACGTCAAAAACGCTACGAAAACTTTTTTCTGAAAATCGATTACAAATACAACGATGGCTGATTAGGTGATCTGTAGTCGTTGGTTCATGGTGTAAATCGAAGAAATTAAATAAGCCGAAAAGAGGAGAAAAGTTTTGGCGACGCAACGTTATTTCAATCAGTTTGTTGCGGGGTCGGTTCGCAAACGGTTGTGCAGGTCTAACGTATTTAACCAGTTCCACAATAGTTCTGAGTAAGATTGGCTGTGCGTGTGTGCGTCCAACAGACACCAAAAAATGTATCACTTAAAGAATTTGGCCCGTCAGGCAGCGGTGCGTCAGCAAGAAGTTGCTACTTTGGTTAAGGTTTTGCCAACCGCAGCCCTACAGTCTCGGGGATATGCTGAATATCAAATACCCGATCGTTTAAAAACTGTGCCCACTGCCAAGGATCCACGTTTCTTCGACATGGTAGAATACTTCTTCCATCGTGGGTGCCAAATTGCTGAAAACCGTCTTATTGATGACATGAAAGGCAAACTGTCGCTGGAAGAAAAGAAAAATAGGGTCAAGGGTATTCTTATGCTTATGCAACCATGTGACCACATCATCGAAATTGCGTTTCCACTGCGTCGAGATTCAGGAGAATACGAACTCATTACCGGTTACCGTGCTCAGCATAGTACCCACCGTGTGCCCACTAAAGGCGGTATGTACATACATAGACTATATCTACATATATATACCAAATTATTATATAGACAGGGAACTTGAGCGCTATTTTTTCGTAAAATAATTTACTATATACAAATTAACTACCTAAAATAGGTGCAGGAAATAATTATGGCTTTTAATTATTTTACAGTACGCTTATGTAATCAGGTGTACACTAGCTAATACAGATTTGTAAACGTGTAGGCTTTCTAATGTTTTGCCTGTACATATTTCTGTATATTGTATGTGGCGGTTTAACAAGTCGATACTTAAGTGGCATTGCATAAGAATACAGGTCATGCCTTCATGACACCCCCGGAAGGCTTTAAATTTGATTTGCAAGCCATTCAAGTGACGTGTTTGTTGCAATAACCTTCTTGTATTGTGTTTGTACAACGCGAACACGATGCATCTACCAAGTACGAGTACTTGACGTTGCTAAAGGAAAATATGTGTGCATTGTGTGGACATACATATGTATTTGTACATATGTGTATCTTCTTTAATTATTTATTCTTGAATTTATATTTTTATATTAGTTTTTTCAAACCGATCTTACAAATTACTTTAAATCTGAGTGGCATTTTTTAACTCAAAAAAAAAAAACTTTAAAGTAAATGAATGAAAACTTAAATTTGAAAATATTTCCAGAATACATAATAAGTATATTCTATGTAGACATGTTGAAACAGCAGCAGGCAGCATAAGTACTTATTTAAAGTCGTCGCACCATGAATATCTATAATATTTATGGAAGGTGGGGAGAGTGGTCCCACTGCTCAAACCGGGGAAACCCGCCAACAAAGGAGATTCGTATCGTCCGATTACACTCCTTTCCCCGGTAGCGAAGACACTTGAGGCCTTGCTACTCCCGTACTTCACAAACCACCTGACCCCAGCGAAGCATCAGCATGGTTTCCGTAAAGTGCACAGTACAACAACAGCACTTAACGCCATAAACACTCAGATAACTCGTGGCCTTAACCGCAACCGTCCCTGTGAGAGGACGATTCTAGTAGCGTTGGACTTGTCAAAGGCGTTTGACACCGTCTGCCATTCCACGCTGCTAGAAGATATAGAGGCCTCCTCTCTCCCATAGAGGCTCAAACGGTGGTCGGCAAATTATCTGAGTGGTCGACATTCGTCGGTAACATTTAGAGACAAAACGAGTAAGCAGCGAAAAATAAAACAGGGGGTTCCTCAGGGTGGTGTCCTTTCCCCGCTACTGTTTAACTTTTACATTTCAAAGCTCCCTCAACCACCAGAGGGAGTCTCGATTGTCTCCTATGCCGACGACTGCTCGATCATGGCGACTGGGAATGGAATTGATGACCTGTGTTCGAAAGCAAACGGCTATCTCTCCGAACTTTCTCGCTTCTTCACTGCAAAGTGTCTAGCCCTCTCCCCTACGAAATCCTCCGCGACCCTGTTCACAACCTGGACGAAGGAGGTCAGGCTACCGCTGGGGATTCACGTCGATGACACACCAATTCCGACGGTGAATAAC
>NW_016158249.1:0-33154 GCF_001687245.7 Rhagoletis zephyria | reverse complement strand
AATGGCAGTCAAAAGTTTTCCACTTCTGCGCACGGAACCATCCTCTCTGCTACTATCACGGCTATAGTAAAATTAGAGCAGAAAGAAGTATAATATATTTGCATTATTTTTCATGTTTGTATAAAGATGTGGCGTGAAACCCGCGGGTAAAAGCTACGGTACATATAAAAATGAAATAGCGTGTGTTGGTAATCGCATCACATGAGAACTTTTGGATCGATTTGGCTAATATTTTTCTGATACATTTTCTATAGACCTTGTGTTAGTATGATACTTTTTTCCGGTAAGTGGGCCACAGGGAGCGATCTATTCGAAAAAATCGTATTTATGGTCCGATTTGCTTGAAATTCGGTTTACGTATTACAGATATAGAATGAAATTTAATGATTGTTTTACAGTTTCAAAGGAGTTTCTATGTGGCGCAAAGCAAACGGGTTTTTGCTGTCTATATTAATTTTACAAAGAACAGTCCCTTTTTTGGTAAGAGGTGAGTCTTTCCGGTAGTTATAGAATAGAATTGAATGACGGTTTTACAGTGTTTTAGGGTTCAAGTATTTATATGCTTTTATTTTCGTAAAAAGAACAAATTGTGTGTGTCACGCCCGTTACATGTCACACCCGTCACAATTTAAAGTTTGACAAATATCTATAAATATACCGTTACTTATCGGCCAATCTGAAATGTGTCATATATCTGTTTGTGATCAGCGATGATAAAGCCAAACATAAAGATATGTTGCTCGAGCGATGGGAAAACTTAAGCTATGCTGTCACGGATAAAAATAAACCATTACTACTTATCAATGCAAAAGCAGTATCTACAACGGTTTGACAGGTAATAGCCTCGGTTTGTCAGGTAACACCCTCATACTATTAAAAAATAAGGTACTTTACAATTACTCAGACAGACAATGGAGATGAAGAGTCCGATCAAGGATTATCCCGTCTTTAGGTGGCGGAATATTTTATGTGTTCGTAAAATCAGATTTTTTGAGAAATAAAGTTAGTTTAGTTGTTTAATAATGGGTATTTGTGTATTCATGCTCAACTTGTCACACCTGTCACAAAGTCAAGTCACACCCGTCACTGTTGAATTTGGAACATATCGATGGCTGAGTGGAAGATCGACCTATCTCGGCAGCCAGTTCGAAAACATTCTATCTCAAAAAACTTTTCAAGAACGCCCTATTTCAGAATTCGTTTCAAAAACGCCCTATCTCAGCTGCCGATTCAAAAACGCCCTATATCAGCATATTTTCAATACATTTTGAAGTGAGATAGGGCGTTTTTGAACCGAATTTTGAGATAGGGTGTTTTTCAATAAAATTCTGAAATAGGGCGTTCTTGAAAAGTTTTTTGAGATAGAGCGTTTTCGAACTGGCAGCCGACATAGGTCGGTCTTCCACTCAGCCATCGATATAATCTATAATTTCCAATAGAGGTAAGCAACTTTGGTGTAAATGTTGAAAATGGTAATTTAACTATACAACGATTTATTTAAAACCATAAGCAGAATACATAATTAGCTGAAAAACTCTGATACAAGTAGTAGCTAATTTTGTTTGCGTACTCGTCACACCGGTCCATTGTGTATACCTGGGAAACCTATAATACTCGTTTTAAAGAATTTTATATAAAGCTTAAAAAATCTGTAACTGGGCCAAAACTATTCTTATTTAGACTTATGGGATCCCGATAGAAAGGTATTTTCACACTGTTTTTATTTCTGTCCAAAAAAGTCATTCGTGTCCCTTTTTTTTTCAAATACCAACACATCTTAATTCAACTTTGAATGACGTTCGTTCACCCTACCTTTCTCTTTCATCCTTTAATGAGTTTGTTATAAAAAGGGTGAGAAAATACCTTTCCAATGACACCTCTTAAGTCTAAATCGGAAGAGTTAAGATTCAGTTATTCAAGTTTTTCTTATACCAATCTTTGAAAAAAGTTAAAAAACAGCATCAAAAATCTCATCATTACGATTCCGTTTAATTTTTTTTTAATTTTTTCATGCAAATTTTTTAAGCTTAAACTGTTTTGTCATTTAAGGGGATTTTTTCAAAAAAAAAAATCTTTAAGAAACTATTTTTTTTCATGAAAAACTCTATTTTTGGAGGTATTTTCAAATCGGTCCAGCTCACTTAAATCTTAATATTTTTCGGAAATATTTTTGGTGGACGTCTTAAAATATAACAAATTTTATAATTCCAATGGAAAAACAGTACCGATTTTTTTTTGTATGGGGAGTGATGCAGTCTAATGGTGTTAGTAATAGGTGTTAAATTTTATTTGAAAAATTAAAATTTTATGAAAACACTCGGATCTTACATATGTATGTATGTGTAAGAGAAACAAAATCGGGGACAATTATAAGTAATTCGCTATACATAAGCAGGAGAAATTGAAAACAATAACTCAAATACTAGCCTTTGGGGGGCGTACCCTGCCTCGCAAGCATTGTGTTGCTGGTTATCTTTAAAAAAACATGCATGTGAATTTCTTCTTTTTTGTGTACATGTATTNGGGGACAATTATAAGTAATTCGCTATACATAAGCAGGAGAAATTGAAAACCATAACTCAAATACTAGCTTTTGGGGGGCGTACCCTGCCTCGTAAGCATTGTGTTGCTGGTTATCTTTAAAAAAACATGCATGTGAATTTCTTCTTTTTTGTGTACATGTATGTACATACATAATAATGTTTGTTTTGATTAGATCATGCGCTTGTTTAGAAGTACTTACGAGGAAAACAAAGTTTTTTTCTATGGCGAATGCCAGCTGATGATGTGAATGGAACTGTTGCCAAGCCCCTTTTTGGCATGGCGCTCATGCGATGCGTGCGATAACGCTTCCCTGCTCTGCCTGAATAATAATTTAACAACTAATGTTTTCGATGTTTTCGTACAGTTTATTAAAAAGTACTTAAGTGGATATTTAACGCTACGCTAATTGATTGGACAAACCGATTTATTAAAACTCAAGTAGCAAATAGCAACACATATAATAATTGTTTATAATATCACACATTACTAGGCGTATAAATTTGTAATTGTGCATACATATATGGCATTGTGCTAATTTAGAAGCTACATTAATATTTGCTTATATAGTATTTGCTATATTAATTAGAAACGTATTGTGTTCAATGTGAGTTTTGGTGTGTAAAAGTGGCAACACACGTCGTTCCACAATTATGCAGATTATCCATTTAAATAAGTATTTTCGAAGTTCCAGCTGTTTGTATAAAAACTAGGTAGCCTTTTTTCTGCTAATAATATTGTTGATATCATATAACACTTCAGTTTATGTTAATTTATTATCTTTATCATCAGTTTCGCGAGTGTTTACGCTTTTGGAAATGTCATTAGTTACGCCATTAGAAACGCACCGATTTTTCTTTATGCCTTACTCGTACTCTAATACTAAATAAAGATATCGGAATTAATGGATTAATAGATTAGCTAATTACTTTTATTATTAACCGTTGCTTTGCGATGTTTTTATACTTTCTTCTAGGAACATACCGTTATTAAGGCTGTAAAGGCACAATAGTGAAAATTAGATACAAGTGTCATTAATGCGATTCACTATGTTTTATAATTTTTCAAATGGCCTTTTAGTCATCAAGTAAATATTAAAATATTTATGTAGACTCGACATCAGTCAATCTAATACTTCTCCCTCAAAAGGTATCTCAATAAATTCAGTCGGATCTAAACTTAATATAACATGGATTTCGCTTATAGATACTACGTTATTTACTAAAACTCTCATGACCCTATGTTACACCGAAAAACTAGTTGGGTTAGAAATGGTTGTTCACGTGTTCTCCCGCTTCATATCGATGGTCCTATGCAATAACCACACAATACAAAATTCAAAAAATAAAAACTGTTAAGTGATTGTTGTCCTTGTCTAATCCATTTATGTACATCCTTAAGTAAGCAGTAAGAATTGCTAAAGTAAGTACAAAAAATTAGACGTGGGCCACTTAACAGTTACTGTTTACTACTACTGTTAAACTACTGTAGTAAAGGATTTTATTTTTTGAATTTTGAATTGAGTCTTTATTACACTGTGCAATTTGCACAGGACCATCGATATGTCGAAATCGAATAAATGAATAACTATGTACATTAATAAAAGTTGTTGCTCTGTCCATGCGATTAATATTTACCATATTTTTATGAATGTTATATTGTGTGGCACACAGACTGGCAATCAACAAGTTGAAAGAACATACATAAGTGCCTCGGGTGTCAATTGTCACGCTGTGCCACAACGACGTCAATTCAACAGGCGGCTATTAATTATTATGCCACTCATATGGAAGTTTTAATCATATTCTGTTCTACAAAAACGCCTAGTACGAAATTTTGAAAGGCAGTAGTTGGCCATAGAAATTAAATGGATGAATACATTTCTATACTAAAGCCCAGCAAACAAAAAACATGCAAATTAGTAGCTAATAAACCATCTTATACCAGTTAATCGTGTTTAAAAAGCCCTTAATTCGTGCATTATACCCGTAGTACATACATATAGTATGCATATAGTATATGTATGTATGTATGTAAATGAACATATAAGCCGGTTATTTGAAAGTGACATAAGTCACTTTGTACTTCACTTCTTGGGCTTAAATGACCGGGCTACTTGTGGCCGAATGCATCTGAAAATCGCTCCATCGAATGAAATAACGACAAAACCTTCTACCTCTGGTAGATGAAGTTGAACGACTAACCTGCGTGTTCAGATTCAAGTAATCAGTCATTTAAGCACAATAGGTGTGAAGTGACTTATGCCACTTTCTAAATAAACCATATGTGCATATCGCTCAGAGTTAATGAGTAAATTCCCAGCAAAAACGCAAGACAACTCTATTCACTCGGTTTTGAACTTTTCTGTTTTGAGATTTTAGGAGGTTGATATCAAGAGGATTTTCATACGTCTGGGAATGCTCTCTACTGAGTTTTGTATGATTTTGCTTGGAATATTACTTCATTCATTCATTTTTCTCGCCTCCACAGCTCTTCCTTGCTACTCGGAGCTCGCTTGTGCTATACTAATCCTCTCTTGACCACCGCGCTGAATTTTTCGATGGCGTTGAGGTCTGGGATTTGTACTGGCAAGTGGCCACTGAATTACGTGAAAATTTTGCTAAAGCAGCCGCCGGTGTCAAATATTTTCAGAATTCTTTGGATCTTCGTCCTGCTGGCAAACAACTTCTTCCTCAGGGTATTGCGCTTTTTTCTACAAGGTCCGGAAAATTGGTTTGGACAATATCGAGATAGACTTCCCAGTTCATTATTCCCTTAATATTCAATAACGGCACCAAACGCCACCAAGTAAAAACATTTCCAAACTATTACGTGTAACATGCTTTATGCTATTTTTAATATGAAGATATCCGCTTATACATGCCACGGCAAAATTACGCTGAGAAGACCAATTAATTGCTTTTTCGTTAAGGACTTGGAAATTCAAAGGCATACAGCAAATGTGCCAATAGGGGGCTATTCTGTATTGCGATTCAAAAAGCAAGGCATTCGCATTCGAATACTTGGTACTATGAATTTGTATTAGTCCGTGTCGCATTTCGAATCGCAATACAGAGTATACCAGAACTGATAAGCCTCCGCTTTAGCTCATACCAGTTAATGAACATTTTGAACCAGTCTACCAGTCAGTCAATCTACTAGAATGCTCTTTTCAGTGTCAGAAATTCATCTTCTACTAAGTGTTAACTGTGCTCATGCATATCATAAATAGTATATGTACATACATACATATGCATAATTGCATTGCTACTACGGATAATATTATGAATAAGTGCAATTTTGGTAAGCACTTGAGATTTCATTTGAAAGTAAAACCTTTTGTTTTCTTTACACTAAACAAAAACATAACCCATTTCACGTTTTATTTTACTTAATTTTTTTTTTTTTTTTACATTTCGTTTTGACCCATTGCATTGGATGGGAAATTCTATTGGATGTATGTACATGCATATGTATGTATATACATATATGTATATGTGTTGCTGCTAACCTAGTTGTAGCTGCGTGTCCCCTGCTACTTGTGATCTGTTAGCTATTTTAAGCATATTTTTTTATTTAAAATTGTACTTAGCATCTCTTTGGCGCGTTTAACCACTCGCAGCTCTTGTACTTAAAATTTGTTTCTTGTTAAATACATATTTGTTGTCACCATCCAAAATGAATTGCAATCTCTCAATTTTTATTATAACATATTTCCTTAGAACCGGCAACCCCTCAAACACCAGCCGGCTTAAGGGTAATACGTATAGGTATTCACTAAATTGAGTAAGTGGTCTGGCACTCTAGCAAAAGTCTGAATTTTGTGAATAGCCCTAATGTTATGTTATAACAGCGGGCATGTGCTCAAAAGGGATCTTTGGGCTGGTATTTGGGAATTTTATAAAATGTTAATTTCAGTGGCTTTAGTGGCCAGTGGTTGATTGGATATATGTGCAGTAGATTTTATTTTTTCCATATCAAATTTTTCTTATTTTTGAAGGGAAACGATTTTGAAATTGATATTTTTAACTATTTTGTAAGCGGAATTTTTAATCGATATTTATCGATTTTGTTATCGATACTTAGCGATGTTGATGCCGATATTTATCGATTATGTTATCGATATTTATCTATTTGCTATATGTGCGGAGAAAGAGAGCAACCAGTCAAAAGTAACACCTAATTGTTTTGTCTAATTGCCTAATCACAGCATCACCTCCACCATTCAGCTGAAGAAAAGGGTCGCTTTTGATTTCGTAAGAAAGAGCAATCGTCAGCGTTGCTGATCATCAAAGATCCCTCCGGCGCACAGTGCCGCCTAAGAGGGCAAAAATCGAAAAATTCGTTATTTGCAATGTGAACTTGCTTGGTATTTTTGTAAAGACAATTTATCTACTAAAAAGATTTAAACAGACATTTCCCTAAAAAGTTAATTATATGCCGCCAGGAAGCCACTAAAGTCGACAAATTTTATACTAAGAATTTTACTAAAGCATACCCAGGCGTAAGCTCCTCACAGAAAAAAATGTCAAAAATATATTCTTTGAAATAAAATGTTGATTTGACGTTTCTTGTTTCCATATAAATAGTAGAGAATTACTGGAATTAAAATTTTGGAATAAAATTAAACACAGGGTGTCCCTGCGGTGTTCCAAAAAAAAACTTTTTTTTTAAATAAAATTCCAAAAAATGCTAAATTTTAATGGAATGAATAAAAAATATATGTAAAAATAGGTTATTTTTTATTATTTTATTAAATATCACGGGCTTTTAGCTTTCAAAAGAAGAAATAAAAACCTGCTCTTTTTTTGCACTTTCTGAAGTAATGCGTTTTTCGCTAATGCATAAAATATTTTTTTCATTTTTTGTCATGGCCTTGAGATCTCCACTATTCGTTCCATTTTCAAAAATGAAGTGTCAGATTAAAAAGCTTAACCTGTGGACAATAGAAGGTTTATTTTTTTTAAAGAGTTGCCACCTGTTAAAAAATTAGATTGTTAAAAAATTTGATTCAAATTTTTGATAAGTTAAATGAGTTATTAAGAGATGGGTCGAAATGTGTATTAACAACATGTAGAGAGTTGCCACCTGTTAAAAAATTAGATTGTTAAAAAATTTGATTCAAATTTTTGATAAGTTAAATGAGTTATTAAGAGATGGGTCGAAATGTGTATTAACAACATGTAGAGAGTTGCCACCTGTTAAAAAATTAGATTGTTAAAAAATTTGATTCAAATTTTTGATAAGTTAAATGAGTTATTAAGAGATGGGTCGAAATGTGTATTAACAACATGTAGAGAGTTGCCACCTGTTTAAGAAATCAAATTCCACTTTAATTAAAGGAATTAGATAATTGAAATAGATAGTCACCATAAGGGAGTCAGACGAAAGAGGTTTAAGAAGGTTTTAGCTTAAAAATATTACAAATAGGGTTGCCACCTGTTTGTAAAGTCGAATTTATTAGTCGAATAATAATTACGTCAAACCATAGGATTACGCCATCGTATTTGCTGTTTTATTGCAAATACATACATTGTCAATCAGTGATTTGTTCTGATTACATTCCTTTTAAATTACTGAACTCTTAAATTAACTCAGGAATCTCTCCACTTATTTTTAGCTAAATATGTCAAATTTTTTCATTTGTCTGGTACTCATATTGATATACATATTTCAGTTACCTTATTCCCTTAATTAAAGTGAATTTGATTTTCTAAACATGTGGCAAGCCTTCTACGTGTCATTTAGAGGTAAAGTATTTTAAAAACTAGTGCAGTTGATACCCATATTGTAATATCTAATTCATTTAACTTATTAAATAATTTTAATAAAATTTGTAACAGGTGGCAACCCCTTTCAAAAATAAAAAAAACTTTATTGCACGTCTACAGGCCCAGCCCTGTCATTTGACACCTCACTTTTGAAAATAGAACGATTTATATGTACATACCTAAAAACCACAAGAACCCAAATTTTCAACTTCAAACTGCATTTACATACATATGCAGTATGTGCATACATATGTACATATGATTCTACAATACTATCTTCACATCTACCCGAATGCTATGGCCCACTTTTTTCCGATGGATCGGATTTACCAGGCTGTACCCAAGAGAGTTTTTGATTTGGTATTCTTGTGTGTATTAGATACATATTTCATCTTTTATATCTCAATCCTACATATTTATACAAAAAAACTTTTCCACTTTTGTCTTTTACAAGTGATTTTTTTAATTTCCGCCTATATTGCTTGCTAATACTTGTTGACAATGCCACCAGAATATACAGTCAGTCAATAAATTTTAGGTACAGCGAAATTTTTACAATACGGGCAACTATTTTTTAAATATTTTATTTTTCGATAATTTTTTATAAAAATATGGTTAATTCTACAACAAAAAACCCAAAAATCAGAGTTCCAAACCTTGTTCAAAATTAAAGAAAATTCTGCAAAATTTCATTCCAATATTGCACTTTTTATTTACGCTCTCTAGAAAAAAGTTGAGTATGCAGTTTTTTTAGCCCATTCAATTTTAGTATAACAAAGTGCAAGTTGAGGTGGCTGGGACTTACCATTGATTTTTAGCAATTTTTTTTGTTGGAGGTGTCGCTTATTTTCTCCATATAAAATAATGTTTGATAATTTTTTTATATGGAAAAAATGTACGAAACCTTCAACAAAAAAATGTCCCAAAAATCAATTTTAAGTCCTAGCTTACTCACACTTGCACTTTATTATACTAAAATTGAATGGGCTAAAAAACTGCATACTCAACTTTTTTCTAGAGAGCACAAATAAAAAGTGCAATATTTGAATGAAATTTTGCATAATTCTCTTTAATTTTGCACAAGGTTTGGAACGTTGATTTTTGGGGTTTTTGTTGTAGAATTAACCGTATTTTATAAAAAATTTGCGAAAAATAAACTATTTAAAAAATAGTTGCCCGTATTGTAAAAATTTCGCTGTACATAAACTTTATTGACTGACTGTATTGCATTTTGAAGCTAAATATCGGTATATTAAAAATACCTCTGCTCAATGTTTTGAATAGCCTTGAACAGTACTAAGGCTTCCGCCTATTGTAAACAATTTAAAGTTAAATTTAACACCCAACATATCACCACCCCACCTAAGAACACTAATCAGGTAGGCGTGCAAGAGATCTCTATATTTTGCCTTTTTTTTGACGGAGTTAAAAAACGTCACGAGCAAAAAGGGTAGGCTTTTATCAATTTTGACTCTTGGAAGGAGTCCATAATGTGTATAGGTAAAGTTAAAAATTGTACGAACAAAGATACATACATATGTACGTACATAAGAAATCGAACTTTATTACTGGCCAAAACTAGTTTCCCTAATGAATCTTTTTTTATTCTGTTTTTGTGATATTTTACTTTGGTCGATAGTAACAACGCCATTCTACTTTCCTAAAAGATTAATAACAGCTTTTTCGGTGCGTCATCAATGTTAGGCGCGCACATAGTTCTAGTTATAAGGCTGCGTACCCCAGCATTGATCATTGTTGCCAGTAATTTATAATATTTTAAACCAATAAATGCAATTCTATGTTTGTTGGCACGGTATTTACTTTGTCGTTTAACACAAAAAATAGTAAATACCATATACACATCTACACACATATGTATGTATGTACATATGTATGTATGTATAAATTTCGTTTGTGTATTATCACCTGACGACCAAACCTGTTGCTTACTCACAAACTGAACACCACAATAGAGGATAGCTAAATGGCAAAACTGTACACGGATTTATATGTAGTGCATACGAGGCAATTCACGTCAAATATCCCAGGCGCGCTAAGCGTGCAAAACAAGCTACTTTTCGACTAGCTGGAAAGCAGCCAAAAATTGGGAAAAATAATTCGAAAACAATGATTGCTATAGGTTTTTGTACGGGCTATCCGATGGTTCTATGCGTTTTCCAAAATTTTTCCATTTTCATGGTGAAAATTCTGAACGAAAATTTATTTATTTTTCCATTTTCATGGTGAAAATTCTGAACGAAAATTTATTTGTAATATTTCTCAATTATGGTCATTTTTAATATTATGCCTTATCCTGATTACTATGTAAGAAGACCTGATCTTTCGATTGAGATAACTTAAAACAGTATTAAAAATGACCAGAATTGAGAAAAATTACAAATAAATTTTCGTTTCGAATTGTTAACAGTAAAAAGGAAAAATTTTGGCAAATGCATAGAACCGCCGAATAGCCCGTACATGAATCTATAGAAATCATAGTTTTTGAATTATTGTTTCCATTTTCTGTCTGCTTCCCTGCTAGTCGAAAAGTACTGAACTTGTTTTGCAACGCTCAGTTTGCCTGGGACATTTGACGTGAATAGCCACATATATACTAGTTCACGAGAACTACATTTTTACTTTTCATTCCGTCATTCCGTGATACCACCAAATCTCATCCGAAAAATGTATACATTTATATATACATAAATATATATGTATGTATGTATGCTCAACGTACACGCCCAACAATCGAGCCCCTCTTTCGCGAACTAAATGCTCCAAGGAACTTTTATATTTCTAAAAAATATGTAGTACATATCTACATACATACATACATACATACATTCGAGTGCTATACACATGGCAACAACGTCTTCCTTTGCTTGTGTCACTTAATAATTATTAAAATCAGTAAGTATTTAGTTGCTATCGAGAAACAAATACGTATTTTTGAGCAGTTTGTTTTCAGTAAAGAAAAAAACAATATTTTGGAACTTTTTAGCTGATAGTAAAACTTGTTTTCGTTTATGCGGTTGTTGTTCTTAATACTTTTTTTTGCAATTTTGCTGTCATTTCATGGTTCTAAATTATCGATTAGGAGTGAAAAATAGCAAATAACACTTGTTCTGACTTGTTCCGACTTGTTGTCGGAATGTCCCAACGGGAACGTGCGAACTACTTTGCACCGGTTTTGACAGCTATTAAACATCGTTGGGAAGTTTAAGTTGACGCAATGGTAATGGCTGCTCATCACTCGTAAGAACCATTCATACATTATTTTCTTGTACCGTTATTTGTGTGAAATATTTTTATTGGTTTCAGATAGGTATTGAATAAACATTTTTTTTATAAAAAAAACTCCATTTTTGGAGGTATATTCAAATCGGTAAATCTTAATATTTTTCCGAAATATTTTGGTGGACGTCTTCAAGTATAATACATTTTGTAATCCCCGCTGAAAAACCGCAACTTTTTTTTTGTGATGCAGTCTAATATACATACATACATAAATTAAAATTGATTCTATGAATTGTTATCGTCTATTTATTGATACCAAGTTCGTGGGTCGAATGAAATTTCGGACATCAATCTGAAACTGATTACAGAAGCGTGTTATAATAACACATGAACAGAACTAACTATTAATTAAATTGGTGCTATAAAAATAAATTTTAGAAGGTCATTAAATTGAACTGATACCAAATTGATTGTGACAAACAGCGCCGCAGAGAAAAGATTTGATCCCGAGGGGATATTAGGTCATTATTTAGCTAAAATCATTCTTGTTTTAAAGGAATGATAAACTTCTTTACCAAAAAAAAAAAAAACACAGTGAATAGTTGCTAAGCAGTGTAGTAGACCTTCATTGATACGTTATTATGTACTACTAGCAAATACCTGGCTTGCTGCGCGACGCCTTATAAGAACTTTTGCAAATATAGTGTTGCTATGCAAACACGGCTTGTAACGTAAAAATTATTAGTTTAGGTTGAAAGGGCTGAAGAGCAGAACCTTGCTTACTCTAAGACAAAGAATAATAGCGCTGATATAACATTTGGGTTAAGTACTAATCTCATTCAACGCTATGAGCTCTTATTTCCACCTAGGAGTTATCTTCAAGTATTGCAAGGTTTGCCAAGAGTGCGTAATCTTCTTCTATAATCCTGCTAGAGCCGAATTCTGTAACTGAGAAAATGTAGTGTACACCGCGTACAAAACTCACAACCAAAAACTCACCAAATATAAAATTCAGTGAGTTTTTCGGAGAAGAGTTTTTTGGAAGAGAAGTGTACATAATTTGAACTGTTGAAACTCATTCTCACACATACTGAATCGCAAAATGAAGAGTGTACACAATTTTCAGTGTACACTTGAAAACTCACAGTTACAGAATCCAGCACCTGTTCCACAGGACGAAAGAGTTTTCCCGTTCATACGGGTTCATTGATATTCCTACCGTGTTCTCTCTTATTCAGCACACTGCTTCTTGATATAGCCATGACCCGTTGATGTGCCTAGGATATTTGATGGGCTTAAACAATTTTGCGCTTCTTTGTATGCATAATTAAAGAGTGGGGCTTTATTAAGTCATCCAAAATGTAAATTTGTAGAGGGGCATCTAAATATCGTGATTTTTCAGTTTTAAAAAACAGAGCTCTTAAAGCCATGAATGAACTATTTCGCTCTGCGGAGTTGTATTTTTTAAGAGCACTTAATAAATTCCTCACATGTTCGGCTCACTCATGAATTTGCAGGTGATGTATTTGTCAAGTAGTTTATTTGTGTTGATGGCATCATTTTTATTTTTATCGCTTCGAGTTTTAAAGTGATGCGAAAAATATTCGTCACTCGCATTTTTCAAACACAAAACTTGAAACAACAAAACTGCAAAGCTTTTTACGCCAAACTTCAAATTCAGAAGTATTGCAAATACCACAGCTTAGAAAACCGAAGCATATTCGCCAAGGGAAAAAATGAAGCTTATCCCCATTAACTTCGAAAAATAATACTCTAGATCTTCAACCTTAGTCAGTTTTGGAGCCATCAGTGAAGATTCGACAATGTACGAGTGCGAGTTCAGCGTTGGAATTAAAGCAACATTTCCCTCGGGGAACTCTCTCTCTCTCTAGAATCTCTTCAAAAAAGGTAATGGTGGCGTACTATCCACAAGTGCTCAAATATCTGCCGCCGGCAATTTCGGCATCGCCTCGCTCAGTGTTATACCAACATCTGTTTCTTTTTAGTCTGTAGGTGGCAAAAGTGACGGTAAGTTCACAAGTGCGTCAAGAGCACTATACACCACTAAAAAAATAAAGCTAAATACATAGGCTATCAGGCAACCATTTTGTCCAATCCCCGTGGGCCCCTTGGGGTCTTAGATAAAGGTTTGAGCTTCAATTTCAACCTCTTTAGAAATTTCCAGCGCCTCAGATTCATTTAACACTAGTGTTCAAAAACAGGCAAAACAAGAGTTAAAAAAAAATCATGCGTACTCGTATAAAAAAAAAAAAACTGTTTCCAATTGCTTTCAGTGTTTGGATTTTAGGTATTAAAGGGCAGTGTGTAGGCTTTCATATCCTACCACACAGACAGATATATTGCATCAATTTATTGTTTTATAGCGCCTCGAAAGTGTCCAAAAACGCGTTTTCGACACCTTTAAACCTAAGTTGCCCGAAAACTAAGTAGAGCCAATCCAATATCTTTACGGTCATATTCGGATTCGGCGGGAAAAATCCTATAATAATCGGCTACAATATTAAACGCGGCAGAATTTTGTTTGAGCAGTGTTATAAATATATTCCTATTCGTGCTGATTGTTTCCGACTCTATACATTAAAGAAAATGGTCAAATGCTTTTAAATCAGTGCCAGGCAAAATACATATATACATCAGTCTTTCTTACTTTAAAAATTCATATCTTACATAAATGAAAAAAAAATATTAGATCAAATTAATCATAACAACTTTTTCATGCCAACTATGAATAAATTCTCCAAAGGGCTAAAAAAAAAGGCTAGGAGGGGCAATTTTAAATTTATGCGGCCAAAAAAATTAAGTGGTAGCTAAATCTAGCCACCAAAGGGCTTAAACGGCAACACTGGTTATAATACTATTGTGCACAAGTGCGCTGGGGTATAAAAACCGCAAAGGCAGTCTTCAAAAAAAATCTCAAAAATCAACGCGATTTTTTAAACAGTATATTTTCTGAATTATGAAAAATGCTTAACAAGCTCATAGCCCAACAATTAAATAAAACCCAAGTTATCGTTATAATAATATTTTAATTGTCAATATTTCGACCTCAATCTGAGGGGTCATCCTCAGGAACTGTGATCGACGAGGGACAAACAAATTGCTGGGCTTTGGGTTTGTTATAAAATGTTCATAATTTAAAATTCAAAGGCCAATAACCAAACACAAAATATTTCTTGGCATTTTTCTTTATTAGCTTTATTCCGTTCATATGTTTTTATATTAAATATAGTAAATACCTGCTAATAAATATCGTTTAAAGTACAAAACCGCGTATCTAGATAATGCAAAACCGCGTGTGTGAGGTTGCATAAATTAATTTCTAGAGATTAGAAACACTCATATCTCAAAATGCTTCTCTTTTTTATAAAGCATTGCATTTCTATATAGTATATTCCAGGACGAATGGATAAGGATTCAGCCAAGAGCTTTTGTGATCAAATCCAATTTTTGGCTGCAAATGTCAGTTACGCGGTTGTGTACTTTAAACGATGATATGACTCTTAAATGAACATACCAAATCTTTATTTGTGCTTTTACAATGCCAATTTCCCTTTGAAGCTATAAGGCGAAAAGCAATAAAAATAAAATTTAAATTGGACGCGGTTTTTTCTATTAAAATTTTTTTGCATGTGAAAGGTTTGTATGCACATTAGGGTGGTCCTTAAAAAATCACACGACTTTTTTCAGTCTCGCCCCCTTAATCGGTAATACCACGATCACAGATATCACACATAAATTTTGGTTCCGATTGGAGTCGGCAAAGGCGTGTCGCAAAGGGGACAAAGGCCAGATGCCTCTATAGAGACTCAAAAAATTAAAAGTATTTTTTCATTTAATACCGAAAATCGATACTACTAAAGTCGAAGATATCACATATAAATTTTGGTCCCGATTGTAGTTGGTTAAGACGTTTTCATAGGGTAATCTGAAGTTTGACCCCTGTGCGATACGCCTTAACCGACTCCAATCGGGGCCAAAATTTATTTGTGATACTTTCGACTAAAGTGCCATCGTCGTAGGGGTAAGGCCTAGGAAAGCTGATGTAAAAATTTGCATCCTACATTTAAGGGCCGCCCTAATGTTCATATGTATGTATATGTTTTTATCAGACAAGCGTCTGAGTCAATAAAACCATTTATTAGTCGGCAATCAATGCACATATAGCGCAAAGTCTATCCATATTAAACATTATACGCCAGCATATCTCAAACTGTTATGGCGTACCGCTGCTATCACGCGATGGCTGCAAAGGTGGTACGCCGTGGGATAGTGTTGATTTGAAAGGATGTATAACCTTTTTCTTCCAAAGATCGTTAAATTAACAGAAGTTACCATAGTCATCGAAATCGTTATTGATATCCACTGGAAAATCTCTTTCAATCATTCGTTAACCCTGCTTTGTAGTTTAACGTCTATGAGACGTACGCTTTTTACACTTTACGCGAAATAGTAATGTAAATCGGTGATGTTTCCATTTAAAATGAAATAAATAAAATACATTTGAATAATAAACAAATATTTAAAAACCACGATTGGCCTTATTCATAAAAAATAAAGTAGGTTTAAAGAGATGTAATGTGGAACGATTTTCCGTCATCCCTTGTTAAATTTGGTTTGGTGTCATTTTTCGTTCTGAAGATGGCACAACGCCGAAACCGGTTCACATTACACCACACTCCTACCCTGTCGGAAGCATTAACAACGAAACTAGGTTTAAAGAGCTTTATAAATTGACGTTTTCACACATTTTTCAATTCATAAACCTTTTATAAGTCTACTTTATTTTTTATGAATAAGGCCATATATCTGTGAATAAAAAATATTATACAATTCTTATTACCATAAAATTAAAGCAAACAAACCAAGATACGCCTCAGCAACTTTCACCAGGGTTATCAAAGCAGGGTTAATAGAATGCACTGCTGCGAAGAAGTTACTTCAAAGTATCAATGGTAGAGTTCTTGTTGAAAATCGACTAACCGTTCACTTTCGACTAACCGCTCACCTCGAGTAGTCTGATAATCGACTAACCGAAATTATTATATATTATGTCCAGACAACTTTTTATTTGCTCTCAAAAAATTTTTGCGGGGAGGATGCTGAAGTACGGTTCACCGTTCAGTTCGGCACATTTTATTTTGTTCCGTAGCAAACAGCTGATGATATTGTTGCCTACATACGATTTTGAAAGGTGGGAAAGGAATGCGTAAAATTACTAACAAAAAGTGTCCGGACACGAACGGTGAATCCGCCTTAAAAGTGTGTTTGCATTGTTTAACTTTGCGTTCAACATTTGCGTTCAACTCAGCGCAGGGTTGCACGAAAAAAAAGTTGAATGGCTAAAAATATCAAAATATGGAAAAATTAAAAAATATCAAAATATTCGCCATAAAAAGGTGTTTGTTCAACTTGTTTGCAAATACTAACTAATTTTAATAACCTAACATCAAATAACGTGACGTCACACAGTGCCGTCTAAGTGGGTAAGAATCGAAAAATTCGTTGTCTGCAATGTGAACGTGTTTGGTATTTTTGTAAAAGTAATTTATCAACTAAAAAATTTTATACTAAGAATATTAATAAGAGCATAGCCATGCGTCAGCTCTTCATCGAAACAAATGTCAAAAATACATTCTTTGATGTAAAATTTATTTTAATTTTTTCCAAATATACCATGATTCAATAATACAAGGTCATGTAATTTGTAACAGCTAAAATTTGACACTCCTTTATCTAGATTTGTATTTTGGAAGTAGGAGAAAGGGGAAGAATGTGATCGCCTTTTGCGAAAACGGTAGTAGAAAGGTACTACAAAAAGTACGCAAGGTATACAATTAGAAGTAAAATGTGTATTATTAATTCTATGCGAATTTGCAATATTATTTGGTGTTTTAATGGAAATACTAAACAATACTTACATAGAAATATGCATTTTTGATTTAAGGTATTAGTCATTTCCTGGAACAAGTCTATTTAGAATACCGACCGTTCAGCTATGCAAAAACGAAAAATGCCGATCAATAGAACTTTTTATGCTCATTTCAACCATGCACAAAATCATTTGCCGCAAGTAAAAAATGAAGACGTTCTAGAAGGTTAAAGTTCAGTTTTTAGATTTTTTAAATGTTAATATCTTATAAACTATAGAACCGATTAAAAAACGAATGACGTCACCATAAATATAATTAATTTGTCTTTCAGCTGATGTACATAATTTATAGCTTTTTGTGTTTTTATACCAAAACCACTAAAAAACGAACAAATATTATTTTTTCATGAAATAACCTTTTTTGAAAAAACTGCATAATTAATGGTAAAGAAATTTATATTATTTTGAAAGCACAAGTTATTATCTTTAATTCGATATTACATATTTTATCATGATCTACTTTTGGGTTTCAACAATTTAGTGATAATAAAAAATACAAATAAACGTCTTATATCTTTTTATTATTTTATTTTGTTTTATTGTTTACCTACGCCAAATAAATTTGGTATCGTTCAAATCAGCGTAAAAAGTTCTATCAATCGGCATTTTTGGTTATTTTATAGCTAAACGGTCGCTATTCTACACTTGTTCTAGAAAATTACGCAAACGAAGGTGATGCCAACGAATATTTAGTATGAAGAATTTTTGGTTTTACTACCAATATCACTAGAAACTGTAGAGTAAGCAACATTCGGCACAAGTAAAGGAGCCGATTTTATGCGTGGGAGCGAGAAGACTGTTTTATTACAAAACCTTTCTATTATTGATTCATGCACATATACCTTGTTTATACCGACACATAAAGCGCCTTGCATAAAGCATAAACCAAATTTCAATAGGCTCAGAAATTCAAAAGTGTATTGACTCGATTTTATTTTCAAATTGGTGGTTTATTTCTCACATCGGTTAGAAAACAGCTATAAGGCCATCACTAATTTGACGTGAAGTCAAAAAAGGCTGGTTTTCTTTATACAGCCCGTTTTAAATTTGAATTATTTTTATAATAAATTTCAATCGCGCAAATTTACTATTAAAGAAATATTCAATGAAAACAACAATTTTTTTTTTTACTTTTGAATGCGATTTCAGCGAGAGCGCTTTAAAGACACAGGTATAAACTTTTGCAAGAAATATGTGTTGAGTGAAATCGGTTTATTGTAAATATGGTTCTTACATTGGTATAAACAACGTAATACATATGTACATATATAGTAGAGAGCTACAGGATTAAAAATTTTGGAACAAAATTAAGCACAGATGAATAAAAAATATATGTATGTAAAAATATGTATTTTTATATTATCTTTTTAAATAGTACGTGTTTTTAGCTTTCAAAAGAAGAAATAAAAACCTGCTCATTTTTTCCACTTTTTGAAGTAATGCATTTTTTGCTAATGCATAAAATCATTTCTTTGTTTCTGTCAGTGCCATCAGATCTGCACGATTCTTTCTATTTTCAAAAATGAAGTGTCAGATTAAAAAGCTTGACCTGTAGACAAGGGAGGTTTATTTTTTTAAAGAGTTGCCACCTGTTGAATAATTTAATTCAAATTTTTTAATAAGTTAAATGAATTATTAAGAGACGGCTATCAATAGAAATGTGTATGAAAAGGGTTTATTTCTTAACATGTAGTAGAGGGTTGCCACCTGCTAAAAAAATCAAATTCCATTGGAATTAAAGGAATTAGGTTATTGAAATACATACGAGAGTCAGACGAAAGACGTTTAATAAGGTTTGGGCTTGCAAATAACTACTACGAAGAGGGTTGCCACCTGTTTGTAAAGTCAAATTTAGTTAAACTAAAGTACCAAAGGTTAAAAAAACCAAAGGTTTACGAGGACCCTTCTACGTGCCGTTTAAAAGTAAAGTATTTTCAAAATCATTTCATTTTCTTGTTCATCATATTCTAATTCATTTAACTTATTAAATATTTTTTATGAAATTAGTAACAGGTGGTACCTTGTTTCAAAAAAATAAAAAATAAAAAGATTTCGCATGCGAACAGATTTCAACAATTTTGAATTTTTGTTGAGAAGAAACTAAAAATATTTGAATTTTCAAGGCCAAGTTATTTGAAAAAAAAGTCAAAAACGCAGCTGTTTTCAACAGCGGATATTTTAAATCTGGTACTTGTTGCCGGAATTCAAGCAATAGCAAAGCTTTATGTTGCCTTTCCAGTGCCTTATCTTCTTTTAATTCCAAAAACTCCAGCACTTCTTCGCTTTTCTTAAAAAGGAGTATTGTATATTCATCCTCAATTATGTTACATACAAAATGGTTTGTGAAGTATGCAAACGTACATTTAAATAATTTCAAATCGGCAAATCTTTTTTCAACATCTGCTTTGAATTATGTGCAATATTTTTTCTAGCCATGGAAAATGATGAAATATTATTTTTTTGAGATCATAAATAAAAAGACGTAGTATAGCCTCAAAACTTATAATAATCGAAAAGATTTTTATTCTCTCCTTGTAGAGACAAATTCAAGTATGTATTGCAAATGTTCCACCATATCGGTAAAGAACATCAAGTCAGAAAGCTAATTTTCATTCTCCAATTGCGGGTAATATTCCGAACTCAATTTACGTATGTGTATATAAAAAGAATAAAATAAAAAAACAACACATTGGAAAAGAATGTCCAAAAAAGAAATGTGTATTTTAAAATGTAATAAGAGCCAAAATGTCCTAAGCAAAGAGAAAGTAAAAAGAGCCGCATTTGGCTCAAAACCCGTGATTGCCCACCGTTGCCATATACCCAAGGTGTCATTGACAACTCAGGTAGGCTCTTTTTTAAGGTACTATTATGGCAAAAAATATAAACAATCGATTCAAAATTCATACAAAATTTTTTTAATTCGACTTTATAAAATGGTTCTTCTGAGAGCAAGGTCAAATTCAATCACACTTTGTTGAATACATTTTGCATATACCATACATGTCCACGTATTTTTTTTTACGAACCATCTTGCAGAGAACTTATTTAATTTGCAAAAGTCGAAAAATAAACATTTGCTTAGTAAACAAATCAAAAATTTTTATTCCTCTCTTTATTTTAAACGTTTTTTCTTTTATTTAGAAAAATCATAAAAATTAAATTGAGCGAAAACGAAAAGCAAAGCTAACTAAGAGTAAAAGAATCAACATTGAAATGCGTCAAAATGGAAATAAGGGAGCACGAATTTCGATGTGAAGCAAAACTCTCTGGAAAGACAATACCTACAATAATTGTACCATGGTATGCAGTTTTGTGGCTCATTAAATTCTTGTAATAAAGTTCAAGTTTCAATAGGCTTAGCTTTTTTTTCTGAATCTGGTATTATTTTAGTCCATAGGAAAAAAATTGTCGGACATAGTAACAACAAAAAAACCAACAACAAGTATTTTGTAGACACTATAAGGTGCAACTTTTTTGAATTTTTCTAATTTTTGTACAAAGCTAGACATTTAAATTGTTATGCCGAATTTCCACTAGGCATTGGAATGACGGAGAATTGGATGCATTTAAAAAATGACATGTGGAATGAATTTAATGACTATTTTTTGATCGTAATGACACGAATATTTTTTAATGCCCAACTTGTCATTACAATTTTTACCATTTAATGCCTAGTGGAAATCCAGCATTAGATCGTATCATTTTGTCGCGGGTTAAAACAGGTAAACATAGTACCAGGAATTCCTTTATTTTATTGAGAAACTATTTCAGTAAATACTGTACTGTAAAGAATGCTTTTTTTAAGTAAAGATACTGCGAAACCGATTTTTTTGCAGCAATGTCCAGTTTTTGTTCAAAAACAGATACGAACGTTATGTATGAAGTACAAATTTCCATAGACAAAACTTAGAGCTTCTATCTATTTTTGTAATATTTTTCAACAGATAAATAAATATTAAGGCGGCTGCTGTGATGTAGTGGCTAGCAGTGCGCGCTACCATTCCGCAGAGCCTGGGTTCAAGCCCGGTTCAAACCAACTTCAAAAAATATAAAAACAAAAACGGTTTTCTTCTAATAGCGGTCACCCCTCTGCAAAACGGCCAAACAAACAAAAAAGAATGTTTCGAATGAATCGCGCACCTGGGGTCCGGTTTAGTTATTTGCACAATGTTTTTTTCGGTTGTTGTGTCCAAAGGCATGACCCGTATCTATAAACTTTAATATACACGTGTAGTCAAAGGATACAAATTTAAACTAAAAGATTTTAAATTTATTAATAAATTCGGTTTGCACTATTCACTTTTTGGTAAATTTCAATGTGGGTTCTGCGCAAAAATACTGTGGATGGCATTGCCTGAGTTATATGACCAAGAAATGTTGTATACCTTTTCGGAATTTCGGAAGTCTCTCTTCTCCGGCAGCAAAGAAACGAGAATTCTACTTAGTAAGGGTTATAATCCCTAAGCGCGGCCCAAGACAAAAGCAAGCGCAACAGGTGGTGGACCTAACAAAATGCATATTTTCAGTGGCTTGAAAGAAGCTTTTATTGCATTAACTGGTTATTCCGGTATAGGAGGAGTTATGTCTTGTGCTTCAACAATTCAACCGGAAACTGACAAATGTAGATGCGTCAATATTTTGCAATTTGCAAACTCTTTCTCTTTAGGAGACTTCAAAGAATAATACCTAATTGTTAACCTAACGATTTTTTAATACTAATAATTAAATGGGGGAACCATAAAAAAAATCATTAATATTAAAAAAAAGGTTAAATAAATAACTGGATATTATTCCTTGACGTCTCCTAAAGAGAAAAAGAGTTTGCTAATTGAAAAATATTGACTTTTAAGGATTTTATCTCTATTTCTACGAAGAAGTGTTTTTTCTCATATAAAATACGTGGAAAACTTCATGGTGTGGTAGAGCCCTCAAAATGAGACACAATTCTGACTTTTTTACCTTTTTCTAAACATGTGTAAAATTACGCAAATTTCGATACCTCTTGCGATAGTGTAGCTGAAAAAAATTTTTTGACGGGACACCCTACTGCACAGGTTTCCGCAAGCGTTGCATGTCGATTTTTCGTTTTTCGTAACGTAGCTACGAATTACGATTTACGAAAATTTGGGTTCTAGAATAAGGGTGATAATTTACTCAACACTTACAAATCGAGTTACAAATTAAAGAAAAATATATGGTTTGGTGTATGGCCATGACGGAAGTTTTTTACACTAAAATCTTCGAAGTATATTTTCAACTAGAGGATAATGTACNAATTCAACCGGAAACTGACAAATGTAGATGCGTCAATATTTTGCAATTTGCAAACTCTTTCTCTTTAGGAGACTTCAAAGAATAATACCTAATTGTTAACCTAACGATTTTTTAATACTAATAATTAAATGGGGGAACCATAAAAAAAATCATTAATATTAAAAAAAAGGTTAAATAAATAACTGGATATTATTCCTTGACGTCTCCTAAAGAGAAAAAGAGTTTGCTAATTGAAAAATATTGACTTTTAAGGATTTTATCTCTATTTCTACGAAGAAGTGTTTTTTCTCATATAAAATACGTGGAAAACTTCATGGTGTGGTAGAGCCCTCAAAATGAGACACAATTCTGACTTTTTTACCTTTTTCTAAACATGTGTAAAATTACGCAAATTTCGATACCTCTTGCGATAGTGTAGCTGAAAAAAATTTTTTGACGGGACACCCTACTGCACAGGTTTCCGCAAGCGTTGCATGTCGATTTTTCGTTTTTCGTAACGTAGCTACGAATTACGATTTACGAAAATTTGGGTTCTAGAATAAGGGTGATAATTTACTCAACACTTACAAATCGAGTTACAAATTAAAGAAAAATATATGGTTTGGTGTATGGCCATGACGGAAGTTTTTTACACTAAAATCTTCGAAGTATATTTTCAACTAGAGGATAATGTACATAAATTTAAGTATATATCGAGCCCTAACCGGCAAAATAACGTAAGCGACATTTTTTTCAAATTTTTTTTTTTTATGCAGAAATGTATCTAGATGCTCTAGGAATATTTCTGCATCAAAAAGAAAATTTTGAAAAAAATTTCGCTTACGTTATTTTGGCGGTTAGGGCTCGATATATATACTTGTGCCATGCAGTTTTTAGATGATTGGCCAAAAAGTGCATATAAACTAAACTTGTAGAATTGTGCATAAAATTTTTGGTATGAAAATTACCGATGTATTTCCTCTTTATTTTTATGTCCGTTTCGGCCTTTATTAAAGTCAGTTGGTTTTTTTTTTAGATCATCTAGTCACAATGCGCACGTGAAATCAATTCATAATGTATTATCTTCTACATATGTATGTAGAAATTACACAACTCGCCTGCTGTTTGTGGCCAAACGCTNCAGTTGGTTTTTTTTTTAGATCATCTAGTCACAATGCGCACGTGAAATCAGTTCATAATGTATTATCTTCTACATATGTATGTAGAAATTACACAACTCGCCTGCTGTTTGTGGCCAAACGCTACATGCTGCCGCATTGACCGATCTCTACATTAACACCTTCTTATTTGATTGAAATTTTTACACCAAAGACTAGACGTCGCCACCTTGGATTCCCTTTCCTTTTAACGAATTTACATGTTCAACCAATTGGCAGGTTTTAAAAAAGCGAATAAGTTGGACGCTGTCCAACTGGTAGCTTTCGTCAATTTCCAACTAAGAATGAAAAAATAAACATATCAGCTACTGCATATACGTATGTTTTTAGACGAAATCCGNCGAATAAGTTGGACGCTGTCCAACTGGTAGCTTTCGTCAATTTCCAACTACTTAGAATGAAAAAATAAACATATCAGCTACTGCATATACGTTTGTTTTGAGACGAAATCCACTTGGCTACATATCACATATTAGAATAATTTGTACATGTAGTGGTACGGTATTTTTAGACATATGATTAATACCGGTAGACAGGTAAAAGTGCATAACATTAATTATAGAAAACATTTTGATTAGACTTCATTGATTTGATTGACTTCCTTGGTAATAGCTGCTACCGATGAGACTCGTGAATTTTGCAGAGAATACCCACCAAAACACAAACGAATTTGCGTGCAAATGTCGGATTCTGTATTTTATTTATGCCTTATTAAATTGCACTTTTGCGTGCGGGTTTTCTTTTAACTTTGGAGTGTTATTAGTACCAATTTTGTTTAGTTCAGCCTCTTTTACTTAGCATTTTGATATATGTACATAAAATATTAATTCGTAAATTAAGCCACCTGTTTATCAAATATGAATTTTATATTATTATATCTTATATAAATAGGTATTCGTTTCTCTTTGGATGTTTCACGTGATGAAGTCAAAGCCTTGTCGGCACTAATGACATTTAAGTGCGCCTGTGTCGATGTACCATTTGGTGGTGCCAAGGCTGGACTCAAGATCAACCCCAAAGAGTACTCCGAACATGAATTAGAGAAGATTACCCGCCGTTTCACCCTTGAGTTAGCGAAGAAAGGCTTCATTGGACCCGGTGTTGATGTGCCAGCACCGGATATGGGTACGGGAGAGCGTGAAATGTCCTGGATTGCCGACACATATGCCAAAACGATTGGCCATTTAGATATCAATGCACATGCTTGTGTAACTGGTAAACCTATCAACCAGGGTGGTATCCATGGGCGTGTATCAGCGACGGGTCGTGGTGTTTTCCACGGTCTGGAGAACTTTATCAATGAAGCCAACTACATGAGCATGATTGGTAAAATAGATGCAAATGTAAATTCGGTTGAAAAGTACATTATTGATTGTATTTTCAGGCACCACTCCCGGCTGGGGCGGCAAATCTTTCATTGTGCAAGGTTTCGGTAATGTCGGTTTGCACACTTGCCGTTACTTGACCCGTGCTGGTGCCACCTGTGTTGGCATTATTGAGCACGATGGCTCCATCTACAATTCGGAGGGTATTGATCCTAAGGTTTGTATGATACATAGTTCGGTGGTATTTTTTGGCATTGAGGTTAGTGATTTAATGCATTATCTAACAGGAATTGGAAGATTACAAGAACGAACACGGCACCATTGTCGGTTTCCCGAAAGCTAAGGCCTACGAGGGTGAGAATTTGATGTTTGAACCATGTGACATCTTCGTGCCAGCTGCTGTTGAGAAAGTCATCACCAGCGAGAATGCACACAAGATCCAAGCTAAGGTAAGTTTAATTTAATAGTTGAGCTGTAATTAGAGTTGGAACTGCTATTAGAGCTGAGAGACCACTTTTAATTCAAATAAAGATAGTTATTTTTATAATAGTTTGAGTATTCTGCCATGGTCACAAACATTCGTTTATGTTTTTATTTTGTTTTAATTAAAAGTAAAATAACCTAATTTATGGCATCTCTCGCTTAGGGCTAGTTTTTCAGAGCACGGTTAAATCTTACTGTGGTTTAAACATAGTTTAAACCGATTTATTTGTTTGTGTTGGTTGATTTTTCCTACCGAGTGTTAAGATGATTTATTTTAGTCAGCCAGCTGTTAGATATGAACGCAGTTTACGTGATCTAAGTTTGAACAGGCACTGAAAACCTAGCCCTTAAAGTAACTAAGTCACTTAAACTGTACGGTCTTTAATTCAAAAATCGAGCTTTTCATTTGGGTAATTTCAAGAGATTTTTAACTTCCCACTAGGCCTGCGAGTTATATCCGAATTTTTTGATTATCCGTATAATTCGAATATCTATCTGATTGAAAAATCCGGATTACAAAAGGATACTAACCGGATATCAGGATAAAAAAATTAAGGGATATTAACCGGGACTGAACCGGATATCTGCATAAGATAATAGAACGGATATTAGACACGTATATCTGAACGGGTATCCGAATACACAGATAATCGCAGCCCTACTCCCCACTGAACTTTCCTACTCTAAATTGCAGCAATTTTACATTTAATCGAAAATTCTCCATCCCGTTTTCTCTTGACTTAATAGATCATTGCCGAGGCTGCCAACGGTCCTACCACTCCAGCAGCCGATAAAATTTTAATTGAACGCAACATTTTGGTTATTCCCGATTTGTACATAAACGCCGGTGGTGTAACCGTATCATTCTTCGAATGGCTGAAAAACTTAAACCACGTCTCTTACGGACGTTTGACCTTCAAATATGAACGCGAATCCAACTATCATCTGCTTGGTAAGTGCGACGATACTAGTTATTATATTTTCGTTTCTTAATTTTTTTTTTAGATTCTTGAACCTTCTATTTATGCCACGGCATTACAAGAAAAAAAATCTACACAGTGCAAAGCATACGGCTCATTCAAAAATGCTAGCGTGCTCCCGCGATTGCTCGATATGCTTTCACAGTATTAATCGACATCTTTGCAAGTCTTCATCAATTTCTATTTGAATTATTTGATTTCCTTATATTGTTGTTGTTTATTTCTTTCTCCATACTTTCCAATCAGTTCGTGCTCATCTGTGATTGATTGATATATTCTAATAAGGTGTTAATGCTTTTTGAAATTCCATATTCATTGACTTTAAGTATTATTTGTAAGCTTATATATCTATATTGTGACATTTTGATAAAACAACATATCGCAAGTTAGGTCATTTCCTTTTTAAAGCAATATTTCTTTGAGTCTCCAAACAATATTTTAACGAATAACTGGCTATGGGTGGAGTTTAAGATGCCTCCTTAACAGCAACTTCAAAACAAACCTTCAAAAGACACTTAAGTTGTTTTTATCAAAATGTTACGGATTTGTATACATAAGTATGTTTATGTACATATAATATCAAATTTTCACTAGGCGTTGAAATTAAATGAAAAAATGCGACATTTAAAAATGCTGTCTATGAAAATGATAATTTTTATTAACGTATTTTTTGTGCCGAATTTAGTCGTTTAATTCTTAAATCCTACATAAGTTATTTATGACATATTGTTAGCAGTTGAAATTTCATAGCTTTAAATATGGCGAGGATATCTTCGAGTCATTGAATTGCCAAATATTTAGTTATTAAATTAATGCATCTGATTCTATTTTCTCACGTTTAGCTAAAGATTAAAAAACATTTGCGGAATGAGCCATGCAAAAAAGTCGCATTTTCGAATAGGTTCATTTTCGTAGGGCAGCTTTTATTCTGCGCCTAAATTCTTCAATCCAGGGTGCCAATTCTCGTTCTGTGGAAACGTGAAGAGAGAACATTTTTCATCACTTCACATATGTGAAAATACGATTCTGTTTTCAAACGAAAATTAATTGATTTGTAAAAAGTTTACTCTGTGAAAACTTCTTTCTAAGGGTTTTGTTGGTGTGAAAAAGAAAATTTGGGCATTTTTCTCAAATCCATGATCTTGTGATAAAGAATATCATTGTCTTAAACTCACAATAATTTACCAAATAATTACGAGCCAGATGTTAATGGAAAAGACTTACATGGCGAATACGAAGACGAACGCGACCTTAAACTCGAACTCGAATAGGAAAGCATAGAAGAATGCATGTTATTGCTAACGGTTGCTGTTGTTGTTTCAACAGCATACAAATTCCCCAAAAGGTTTTTGGAAAGTGTTGCTGTGCCAAATATAAATCTGAGTCGTTCCGGTTACGTAGACCCTACTGTCGTGGAACCGTATTGCTTACAGTCATTTTACACTGTCGTATTAGTTTCACGGGGATACCAATGCAGACACCGCGGTATATAGACAGTATATAGACAGCTGCGCTTCTTCTGAAATCTTATTTGAATACTCAAATTTCTTAATAGGGCTGTTCAGCCTCATTCTGGACAATCCTGGCGGTAACATTTCTAGGATTGACCTAAATTTAAAGTCGGCTTTTAACTTTAGAAAAACTAAAAGATCAATTATTTTTAGTTAACACTTCTGTTTTAAATGCGCTATTCAATTATTATTTATTTTATCCCTACATCAACTTTTTTAGTATTTTTTATTTCGCAGCACATTATTACACATCTTAATTAGAAGTAAATTTAATCGAATGTTAGCTCTTAAAACACATACAAGTTTCCACAAAGAAGTAATTTATGTTTTTCTTTTTTCGTTCTTCTATTACAAATCTAGCCTCAGTCCAACAATCCATTGAACGATTTGTTTTAGACGGTACAGTTCTTTTTTCTACTCTTTGCATCATTTCATATTTCGAACTATTTTTTTTTTTTTATCTGAGCTGTTTTTTTGTTGAATGTTAACTTTTAAATGTTTTGCATATCCAGATATACCGCGCCATTTTTAGTACGAAAATTTGCGGTATACCGAGTTCCCTCTGTTCACCACTAAGTAGATTATTAAACCAATTTTTGTAAGCGTAATTTTTCTTCTATGTTTGTATATACAATGTATGTAGGAATGTATGTGTTTGTACATACTTTTTAGTTCGCCTTATCCCTATATCCTTTCGCCCAATTCATGCAAACATTTATGCACGTTTTCTTTAGCTAAATAAAAATTAATCTATCCTCGAAATTAAGCTGACTAATTATGCACTTTGTTTATTATGAAAGCTACTAAATTATTATTTTTTTATATCTTAGACAAATCCTTATTTTAGTTAACCTTAGTTTGCTAAATAGTCTCTGTACCAATTATTTTTACTGCATTCTTCATACATTGGTTGCTTTAAAAATCCCATAAATACCAATCCAATAAATGTTACATATTTTAAATAATCAAGTCATTTCTTATGCCTTTTTTCACCAAAACAGAATCTGTTCAAGAATCCCTGGAACGTCGTTTCGGTCGTGTCGGTGGCCGTATCCCAGTCACTCCCTCGGAAGCATTCCAGAAGCGAATCTCTGGTGCATCTGAGAAGGATATCGTACACTCTGGTTTGGACTACACAATGGAGCGTTCGGCACGTGCCATCATGAAGACCGCTATGAAATACAACTTGGGCTTGGATTTGAGAACTGCAGCTTATGTGAATTCCATTGAGAAGATATTCACCACATACCGCGACGCTGGCTTGGCTTTTTAAGTAATATGCAATGCATGGGATGCGACAAAATATCACCTAATTAGAATTATAAGCAACCAGTTGAGCAAATGGTACAGTGGAGGCACATCATTTAAATAATAATTAAAATACGCAATAAATAAAAATAATAAATTCACTCGCTTAAAAAAAGAAACAAAAAGCATTCATGAATATTTAAACTATCATAAATTTTATTCAATGTGAATCGAATCATCAATTTCAATTATTTAAATCTTAATTATTCGTAAAAAGAGATATAAAACAATGTCAACGTCCTGCCATTCGTCTCAAGTTTTAACAACATGCGTACATAATTACAGATGTGCATACATATAGCACACTTTTGATTAGTTAGTGTCCGAATATACATACATATGTATTAAAATATGTACGAAAGTGACGCATACATTATTGACATTTCGCCACCGCTTTGGTGCTAAGCCGATAATCAATCAGGAACTCGCTATCAACTTATGATGTTATCTAATGACTATTAAATGTGTATAAATATGCTTGCTGTAATTTATTTTACAAACTAAGAAACATCCGAACAACTGTATTAAACTTAATTCATGTTTTATTCCGTTTTTAAATAGTCCCGTTTTGTTTTATAAATTTAAGTTTGAAATGTGAAGCAAATGCATTTTATTGTAAATTGACTTATGAAAATAAAAGAGATTGGAATATAAGAAATCATGAGCTGTATTGCCGTAAATTTTTAATCCTTACAATAAAACAAAATAATACATAAATATCTTAAACAAGCATTTTGATGTTTTCTTTTAGATGAAAATATATCAACTAGATCTATTAGTAGTATGCAAATAGTTGTTGGGGTTTTCGCACCAGCTTACTAAACCGTTCCTCGATCAGTGCGTCCATTAAAGCCGAACTTGAGATGAATAATTGAAATGGAAATTTATAAAATTGTAATTCTATCATATCTAATGTATATATGTATGTATATATTTTCTTAACTAAAGTGCCCCAAAAATATCAGCGCATTTTTGGGTCGATTACGGATTGCACCGAACTTCGGTTGGTATTATTGATGGCAACTGGCAACAGAAAGTTGCGAACTAAGTTGCTATATTGGCAACTGCATTTCCGTGGTTTTCGCTGAAATTTTGATTGCAAAGATACTGTCTACTTCATCCTCGGTAAAAAAATCTCCAAAAGCGGTAAGAAAGCTTCAGGTATAGGTATCGTCTTTAAAGCACTAAACCGCGTATCAATAAAATGCAATACGTCATATGTGAGTTTGGCAATAGGAGTAAAACTTTCTCCCCTTTCCCCAATTATCTTTTCTTCATATATCTAAGTATCGATGTTTTAATATGAAGGGATATGGACTTTATACCAGGAGCTTCCGGTGAGCAAATGTCCCTTGGCACAAATGTTAGTTACGGTTTGCAGAACCACGATAGGCGGTTTTGTACTTTAAACGACGATATGCATACCTTGTAGTCTGGCAGGAGCGTTTCGCAATGAAGCGAGTTGGATGTATGCCAAATTCTTGGACAGAATTCATCACGGATATTTTTGTCCTTTGCCAGTATCGTCCCTATGTTCGGGTCCTTTATTCACACCAGCATGGACTGCAGTGCTAAAAGTTATTCATGGGTAAAGTCAATGGTATTCTTACTGCTAATCCCACATTTTAATTCGAAATAAAAAGCTTTCTAAATACTTTTTTTTGTTATTTTGGCACATTTATATGACAAACTATGTAATTGCATTGTACAAAATACATTCATCGTGTATATTAAAAATGTTATAATACATCACCAATAATTTTAGTAAATACGAGTACATACATACATAAGTAAAACCATTAAAATTTGTTTTGGAATACCAAAATACAATAACACACTATGCGGTAATACTATAAGTACACTTTAGAAAATATCAGCATGGTACAATAATTGTACAAAAAATTAGTATTTTGTTCTTAGCAAATACAATCAAAATATTGAATTATTTTACATTAATATCAGTTTATATACAATTTTTGTTTTCACATACTTGCATTTTAATTGAGTTGAGTCATGTCTTATAAACGTCCTTAAGTACTAAAGTTTGCAGGGCTTAAGTTTAGATCATTAGGGACTTTGGAAATAACTTTTGCTTTATATAGTCTTCGATAATCTCAGTTACATAATCACGCGTTAATTTTGGTTCTTTGAGCACATAGCCTAAAGTCTTTAATTTTGTATTATCCAAATACAAATGTTTATGATACAATTGCTCTTCGTCCAAATATGGCGTTAGAGGTGTATTATTGATTTCATTCTTTTGACAAATTTCGGCCCACGGCGTCATATGTTTGTCGTTGACATCACTAACCGTGTCTGATAGACTTAACTGCAAAATGTAAGACAATTTATTAAAGGACACAGTAACATTATGAGTTAACTTGATACCTTTGCTAAATTCGACATGACTACGCCAAAGTAGTCAACGTTTATTGAGAATATGTCTGATAAAATATCACTTATAGTTCCTTGTGTGGAATCAGTATCATCGACGATATTAATTACTTCACCTACTGCAGCTAGATTATTTGCCAAAAACCACATTGCTGCGCAAACGTCATCTGCATGTACCGTATTAAGATGCATGGAATTGTTCCACAGTAACTTCATACATTCATTCAAATACTTGTATATTGCAGCTACAATAATGCGAGGCACTGCAAATGAACAACAAATAATCAGACAGTGATAAATAAAATACCAGATTAATCTACTTTCAATAAGTACCACTCACTTAAGTAGCGTTTATCGCCTAACCCGTAGACGACTGGCAGTCGTACAACAGTGTATGGCAGAACTTCACTCAGCGTATCGAGCTCACGCTCAACCGTCAACTTTTGCTTAGCTACACAAGTCCATGGTTCATGTTTGCAGTCTTCTCTTTGTGCAACCTTTTCCGAACTGTTAACGCAACCGGAACTTAATTCGACAAATCGTTTCACTTTAACGTTGGCTGCTTCATTGGCGCAATTCATACTTAATTTCAGTATCCCTTCCTTATAGACCGCTTCGGTTTGATTTGGACGAGTTTCAGCCGCACAGTTGAATACTAAATCCCACGTCCTGCCTGTGGTTGGGTGTGGGGCGAAAACATTTTTACAAGAGGCTACAAGGAGGATAATCAAGATGTAAATAATGAAATGCAACAGGCCAAGCAAGTTCTGCGCGGCGTGCATACAAATTGTGTGGGTTGGTCATACGTAGGCATTACTCACAATAATATTCAAATATGGGCAGGTTTTAATACTTACCGGCGTTTATAAGATTGGCACTACAAAATTCCACTTTTTTGTTATCAAATGCCTGAGTATGACGCTCATTTAACCAAGCCATTTGCGGTGGAGTTTTGTCCACTACACGTATTTCATCCGTCAAATCGTTCTCAACGAGATAAGCCACCATGTTACGGCCGATAAATCCACACCCTAATTTAAGCACGCATAGTATTACCAAAGATAGTAACACAAAGAAAAAAATATTAATTATAATCGGGATTATCTGCATAAAACTGCTCCGCCTTCCAAAATTCAGAAAAATATTTATCTACTTACCGCCCAATACAAGCACCGTTGGTTTATTTTCCATAGCTAATCAACAATACTTCAAAAAACTAA